>NW_024412377.1:121165351-121425812 GCF_014898765.1 Herpailurus yagouaroundi | reverse complement strand
TCTCTCTCTCTCTCTCTCCTTCTCTCTCTCTCTCTCTCCTTCTCTCTCTCTCTCTCCTTCTCTCTCTCTCTTTCCTTCTCTCTCTCTCCTTCTCTGTCTCTCTCTCCTCTCTGTCTCTCTCTCTCTCTCTCTCTTCTTCTCTCCCTCTCTCCCCCTCCCTCTCTCCCTCCCTCTCTCTCCCTCTCTCTCTCTCCCCCTCTCTCTCTCTCTCTCCCCCCCCACCTTCTGCCCCTCTTCTCTGCTTGCTCTCTGTCTCTAAAACAAATTTAAAAGATCAAAAAACAAAAAACACTTAACAAAGAGCATTAAAGCTATTGAATGATCCTCACATGGTGTGTTAACTCGATTTAGACATAGGCCAATTTGGGAGGGGAGACTACTACATCTGCAGTGTGGGCACACATACACCAAAATTACAAGATTCAGGGGGTGGAAGGTGAGAGAGAAATGAGGAGGGCAAAATGAACTTTAGTCTCATTGTCAGCTGCTGATTTCTATTATTCTGGTCATTACCCAATTGTCTCATGTTTATTTGAATGATATGTTACTTGTTGTGGCCTTGAAAAAAAGGACAAAATTCTGTAGATGGCAGAAATCATGAAAAAATATTGCGGGGCAAATGCTTGGCATACAAGTGAGACCTTAGCAAAATATGTAGACTCCATTGTCACAAGTTATCAAGGGTTGAGCATTTAGTGGCTTGGCTGTTTTCACCTTCCTGTGATGGGAGTATGAGTACTTCCAGGCATTCCTGCAAATCAAGAAGGATGTCTTCATATTTCCTTCATGATCTAGAAGCAGAGTGAATTGGGTTCGTGTGCAAATGCCTGTGGTTATAAAGAAAGTCATTGTTAGGCCTTGGCACCAAGGAGGATGGACCATAATGGTTAACTAGCATTTTCTGAAGTTGTTTAAGAAAGGGTTAGAGTAAAAGGAAGTGTGCATGGATACTTGGCATTAACATATATCTCATAGATACTCTAATACTGCTTCTTCTTCCATCCCGAGTCTAAAAGATTAGATTTAGTTTAGTGAAGAGCTGTTAAACATGTGAGAAGAGCTAGTTATTTCCCCATCAAGACTAGTCCAAACAAAATAGCTGTGGAATTTTACAAAGCACATTTAAAAGAAAATAGTACTTTTGAGATGATGACTTTCTAAGACGGAAAGCTCCTGTGAGCTTCTCTGGCGCTCTTCCCTCCGCCATACACCCTGGCTCCTAAGCCTTTCTTCTCGCTAGTAACCACTGGCCACCCGCTGCTGCCAGTACAGAATTGCTTAGCTGCTGAGCCACTCACTGGTGGTGTACCCTGATACCCCCATGGAGCCATGTTGACCACATTCTGCAGTTCCATTTGGCTTCTGTCTCACTGAATCCTACCCTGCACTGCTAGTTCTGGTGATTTTAACCCCTGTCTGTCTCTTAAATCTGTCCACCCCCCTGTCCAAGCTGGCATCATCTCTTTCCGAGACTGCTTGCAAAGGCCTCCTCACACCTTACTCGGGCTCACTTCCAATCCCCAGAATGCACACTCTGCAGCCGGGGAACTTGGAACTCTACAGATCTCAACTTGGGATTCCCTTGCTTAAAAAACTTCAAAGGAAGCTTTCCCATTGCTCTGAAGATACCGCTCTGGGTATGGCCTCCAAGGCCGTGTCCACATCAGACCCTTTCACACTCAGCAGCGTCATCCTGTGTCCCTCGTCACCACTGCATCCCTGCTGCATAGTGCACGTAGACATTCATGCGTATTTGTTGGGTAGAGGCATGGAGGGTCTCTTGACCATTTCTCAAACATTCTCTTCCCGGTTCCCTCTTTTTGCCTCTTTCAGTTCATTTTCCTCTGTGTGGAATGGTCCCTCTCTAGCCTCTGCCTGCCAAAGTCTACCTCATTCTTTAACCCTAACTCAAATGCCATTGACTACAAGAATCTGTTCTGCCTCAAGTGCCCTCTCACTTTCCTCAACTCCCATAGCCTTTGCTCATTTCTCCCTTCTGGTGTGTATTACATTGCACCTTGTGGAAGTTTACCAAGTGTCTGCCTTCTCACTCCTATTAGGTTGTGAGCTCCCAAGGGACAGGCAGTCTGTCTTCCTTTATCTTTTGTTTCTTGCCTAGAGGTGGCAAACAAGGGCCTCCAGCCGGAGCAGACCATACATGTGTTCTGTCTGGTATTGTGGTTCCACATGTTGCTGTTTATAAAATTTGGACAGGTTTCCAACATTTTTAACTGGGGTGATTTTACTTGAAAGAATTTAGATCTCTTTGCTCACAGTTGACTACAAGTGGGTAGAGTCCATGCCCTAATGCCTTGGACATGCCTTCTTCAGTGCACCAAGGCCTAGCTGTCTCTGTTGTCCCTTGTGCCCCCTACCTGCCTGGCCATGGGGTAGGCATTTGGATTTTCAGTCCCTGGCCTGCCTATCTGCTAATCCTGAAAGAGAGGCTCGATACTGGACGATCACATAAATAAACGAACAAGCAGAAATGGGCTGGGAGAATTATTTCCCTGACCAGCTCTGTGTTTCTCCTGAAATATTTATTATTTCTGATAAATTGGAGGTCCCTTGAAGAAGTGGAAAGAAGTGCTTCTGGGCCTGTTTATGTGTATGGGCTGGGGGAGAGGGGGAGTGTATTTTTTTTAAGACTAAGAATGGGATTCTCAAAGGACCTTCTCTAGCTGTTTTTGGCAGAGTGTAAGGAAAGTTCATTTAAAGTGACACTGCAAAGAGGACAACCACATACTTGAAAGCAAACAGGCAATTTAGCACTTTAAATTAATGGAAGTGTAGGAAAAAAAATCAGAGCTCTATCCTCACTCAGCCTCGCTGCCAGACCTTCACTTACTTTCAACTCAAAGGTGTCTCTGTTCCGTGACCTTCCAGGCTTTAGGGTTAGGACAAGGCAAGACACAAGTTTCGTTGAAATTTTTGCTCTGAAAAAAAAAAAAAAAAAAAAAAAACAGCGACATTTCTGAATTCAAGGAACTAAATCTTTCACGTCATAAGAAACGCCCATTCTGCAAGGGGAAATTCTTGGCTTCAAGCTGTTACTGCACGGCGTCTTGGAGCGCCTTTGATTTGGGTCTCCTGTTCGTACTGAGTTGTTCCACTTCTGTTGGGTTAATTTTTTCAATGACTTTCCTGTTCTTTGATGTACCTCTTCCTCTTCTGAACCCAGAGTCAGCCATGGAGCTCCCTCTCAAATTCCAGGAGGAGCAAAGAGAAGGATGCTATCTTTTTTCCCTTTCTTAGGGGCTGCTCCCATTTATTATGGGGTATCACAAAAGTGAGAGTGTTAACTAACAAGAACATGACTTAGTTTCTTCTTTGCCAACTTTTAGCAGAGCCAGCTGTCTGTCTTTTCCTTTTCCTTTCCTTTTTTTTTGTCTCTTGCATTTCTGAATTTGAGTCATCTTTCCTTTTTTCTTGATGCATCTAGCTAAAGGTTTGTCTCTTTGGTTTATCTTTTCAAGAAATCAACTCTTCGTTCACTTGATCTTTTGTGTTGTCTTTTTAGTCCCCCTTTCATTTATTTCTGCTGTGGTGAGCCAGACTTCTGCATTAACCCCAGGATTGGTTTCGTTAAATTCTCTTTGTGGCTGAGCAGCAGTGATTGCCTGACTCACATTGTTTGGGGCGCTGATGCCCTCTCTTGTGGTGTCCTCTTTGCATCAATTGGTAAGTGTTATCTGTAATACTTACTTTCTTACACTGACGGGTTTCCTAACCAGTTCTAAACAACTGTTGTGGCTCAAACCTGGCAGCTGCCACGAGGCAGTCGACGTTCATCAGTGAGAGCACAGTGACTAAGAGGCCATTTCTGGACCCAGACAACCCGGTCTTGCTCTTGTCCCTTCTGTAACCTTACGTGAATTGTTTCACTATGCCCGAGTTTCCTCTGAAAATGGAGATTGAATAATAGTGTCAGGAACTTTTAAATTAGCACATCAGATCCTTTTGGCTTCTCCTGTGTGTACCTCAGCCAGCAGTGCAGTAACCAGTTGTGTAGGCTGCACCCTGCTTCATGCAGTTAGAGCTTGGTGGCTTGTCACCTCATGCCCATTCCATGTGCCTCCGGCCTCTTACCTCCCACCCCGGGGAGGCATGACACATAATGGCATTTCTACCTGCACAACCTGGAAGCAGGGGGATATATTTTTTTAAAACTCCCGAGGGTAAACCTTTGACTAATGGGAGGAGGGAGCTGGGCATTCCAAACAGTAATCCTTAGCCACTTGTGAGATGGTTCCAAGAGACAGAGCAAGTGCTGGGGCTTGGACCAGCCAGTGGCTGGCTTCTCTGGTTCATTCCTCCTGAGAACCGCCTAGTAAAGTATATAGAGGTAAACTATAAAAGCCTTCAGCTATTTTACTCTTCTTTCTGGGAAGCCTAGAGACAGCAATAGCACCTGCCTTCTTAGGGTTGTTATGAAGATTAAATGAATTAATCCACATGAAGCTCTTAGAAGAGTGTCTGGCATATAGCACACCCACCATAACTGTAAACTTGTACAATCTGTTTGAGGAATTGGGGGGTGGGGGGAGGAGGATCATGGAGCTGTGCCTTTTAAAGTGAGGGAAGATGGGGAATTGTTGAAGCAATTAAACCAAAACAAGTCATTCTTACCCAGGAAATGGATGATCCTTTCTTCATAGTTCCATTATTGGCCAGCAGATCCCTTAGGGCTTGGTGCTAAAAACACAGCACACGCAGCTCTTGTCCACTTGGGAGAATTTTGTGTATGTGTGTGTGTGTTCATCTTTGCCTTGGTTTGTTTTGGTGGTGGTTTGTGCACATCTGGCCCAAAGTGCTGACCACGGCTCTCACCCTTCCTCACAAGGTCATCTGGGAGAAAGAGCCCGTTAATTCCTGCTTTCAGGTCATACCTTACACCAGGCTTCACACTTCCCTGTGAGTATTCAGTGCTCTTCATGAGTCAAATGCCCTGTAGAACAGTGCACCTGTTAGAAAGAAGCTCTGTGGGGTTGATTTCTATGGGAGGTGAGCAACTACTCACCTTCACCCTGCTGCTTCTTAGTGTTGCAAGGCTGATTTCATCTCAGAAATAGCTGTCTGTGCTGCAGTTTAATAACTGTTAATTTCCTGGAGGGGAATGACACGTTATATCATGAAGACTCATCTTAGTCTGCACAGTCTGGAAATTTCCACTCCTCTTTGTGATCTTCAAAATGTTTCTCTTTGTGGGAGAGTCTGACTTCCCTTCGTTCTTACTCAGTTTCACTGCCCTCTCAGATGCCATTCCCAGATTAAACATTACCATCCTCTGTGAAAACGGTTCTCTGTGCCTGCAGATTACCCCATAGTACACTTGAGACACAGATTTCCCTCTGAGTTACTGAAGTCTGTATTGAGGTATTAATCTATACTCTGAGGAAAGTTGTACGTGTATTTATCCTCATTCTGTCTTGGTAGACACTCTTGCAGCTTAAAAAGAAGGTTTGAAGAAATCGTCGGGTGGTTTGAATTTTGGTGTCCATCTTTTCTGCTTTCTCACAGGTATAGACAAGTTTTTCTTGGAGTAGTTTAGTATGCTCCTTTATTGTTTTCAATTTGGTGGGATAAATGTAAATCATTATTTCTTGGTTCTGTGCAGTTGATGGTAGAGGAACCTAAATTGTTTGGCCTGTTGCTATATTGCAAGCTTGTGTTCTACGCATTTAGGAGTATAACAGAATTTGATAGAATAGGATCACTAATTTATAAAAGTCCTAGTGTAAGTGAGAAAATGTGATGACCTTAGGCCTCAAGAAAGAGCTGCTATACTGGGTCATTGGTTGTAAACGGCAGAAGTCAACTGTGGCTAATAAAAAAAAAAGTATTTTATGCAAGTATTCTGGGTCAGTCACATAACTGAAAGTAGAGTTGAACCATCAGACATGGGAAAGCAACCTCATGGGCCCTGAGGTGCCTGGTATCCTACTCTCCAACTCCATGTTCCTATGCCCTTCACTCTTCTAGAAGATTGTCTCAGATCTTGCTACCTATTTTACTGAGAAATCAGGAGAACTTCCAGAAGCTACCACACCTGTGCCTGTTTCTACCTTTCATCCAGGTATGCTAGAGGAATAGTCTTGTGCTTTTACCTAAAGGCAACTGGTGCCCTGGGGCACTAGAGTGGATTCCTTTTTTTTTTTTAAGTTTATTTATTTTGAGAGAGAGCGAGAGAGCGAGCTCTGGTATGCATAGGTGTGGAGGAGGGGCAGAGAGAGAGGGAGAGAATCGCAAGCAGGTGCCCAGCTGTGAGTGTGGAGCCTGACTCCAGGATCGAACTCACTAACCATGAGATTGTGACCTGAGCCAAAATCAAGAGTCAGATGTTCACCCCACTGAGCCACCCAGGGCACCCCCCCACACCCCCCGCACTGCTTCCTGACTGCGTCCGTAAGGACTTGGCTCCAACAGTTTTCCCCTCTCTCTCCTACATTATCAACTTTTCAGTCTCTGTTGAGTCTTTCCTTTCAGCACGTGTTGTAATTTTTGTGATCCTTTACAAATGAAAAACAACAACCACCACCTTTCCCACTCTTGCCTCCCCTTCTAGATACCGCCCCATATCTTTCTGCTCTTCTCAGCAGAATCTCTCAAATAGTTGTCTGTGTTACTGCTCCCAAATCCTCTCTTGAACCTACTCCACATGGGCTTTTTTACACCCACTCCTCCACTGAAAAGTGTCATGTTGGTGTTGCTAAATCCGTTTCAGACTTCCCTTCCCTGATCATTCTGAAGCTTTTCACAGTTTCTCACTCCCTCTTCCTTGAAATGCTCTCCTCGCTTGGCTTCCAGGGTACCACACTCTCCTGTTTTTCCTCTTCCCTTCTGGCTGCTCCTTTTTAGTCCTGTTTGCTGTGCCCCAGGGCTCAGCCCTTGAATCTTTAGGCCTGATCTAACCTTCCTCGTTCTCCTCCTCAATGAGGCCTTGCTCTAAGATGGTAACTGCCAGCCCTTGTGCTCCCTCTCTGCTAGCATTGTGTCATTTTTTCCTCAGCACTTATCATTATTTCATATACTCTATATACTTGTTTATTGTTGTTTTCTTCTCACTGAAATGTAAGCCCCTGAAGTCAGAGACTTCGGTCTGCTTCTGTACTGCTATATCCTCAGCATCTAGAACAGTGCTTTGTACATAGTAGGAGGCACTCATAAATATTTATTAACTACTAAGTAAAATAAGAGGTGGAAAATATCCAGGGAACTCACGGGTAGCTCCTTTGGAGCACTGCATTTGGAATGTCCTAGCTCTGACCACCTGGAATCTCTCTTGGGATTCCATGCAGCTTTACATTCCTAGTTAAAGAGAGTTCTAATACCCTCTCTTGAGTAATGCCCCCACTTCTCTAGTGAGGCAGTAGTGGGGTTCTCAACTGACATTCTTGGTGGAACCACACATAATGAGAAAGGGGTAATCCAAGGAAAACTGGATGCCATTATTCAAAGGATGCTGGATGGGTAAAAGTACCTGGTATTCGTTGTGTTTGCTGAGACACTATTTTTTGCCTTGCACATTCCCTTTTGTATAGGCCTTGGCACAAATATTAATTCTCTGGTAGATCTCCTAAGTGCCTGGGTAACCCTGTCATGCATCATTATTTAGAAGATGGGGCCATCAGAATGATAAAAACAGCAAACATAGCATTCTTTGATTTCCCTAATACCTCAGCTCAGTTCCCCAGAATGCTTGTTTCTCCTTCTACATGAGCTAGTACTTTATAAAAGCCTGGGGCCTCCTTTCAGAGCATGCCTTCAGAAGTGCCCTGCACCCAGGGTCATCCCCAGTGGAGTTTGACCTGGAGTGGAGGTGCCGGCGCTGGCTCAGGTCAGCAACACCCAGCCCTGGGCCATTTAAACCCATGTCCTTAAGTCACCAGGCAGGTGGCAGTTTTCCATTTCAAGCATGTCTCTCCGTCTAGCTGGCTAATCAGGTTTTCTTGTTCTGTTGAGAGATAACCTTGACATTTTGCTTCTTTAAGAACTATACTTCCTTTCTCACTAGAACTGCCACTTAACCTGCTTAGCATGGCACCCAGATGAAAGTTTTCCTCCCAAAATAGTTAGAATGTTTCACAAGATCGTTCTACCTGGCTCTAGCCAGATGTTTAATGAGGCGGAGAATGTTGGCAAGACCGTAGATTATCCTTTCCTTGTCATGTCATTAATGTGCCGTGACTCTGGACATGAACAGGCCCATCAGAAATTGTTTTAGTCATGGTTAAGTCTGATCTTACTCATTTGAAAAAGAAGGGAAACCTTAGGCAAATGTCTTGATACTTACTGGTCCTTCTAATGTTCCTCCTTTGGACATGGGGGGAATCCAAAAGTGAATCCCTGATGAACAGATCTGTAAAGGACCAGAATAATGATTCATTTTAAAATAAAGCCAAAAGGAAACATTCCAAAGTGAAGCACATTTCAGTAACAAAAATTCCAAGTTACATGCCAGTTATTATTAAAGGAGGCTGTCCCTGTATCCATATGCTCTTTGGGATTTGGCAGTGTGTTGAAACCAATGATATTTGTGTTGTTGATAATCAAGAGCATCTCTGAGGCACCTGCGTGGCTCAGTCAGTTAAGCATCCGACTCTTGATTTGGCTCAGGTCACGGTCTCATGGTTTGTGGGTTGGAGCCTCACATCGGGCTCTGTGCTGATGGTGCAGAGCCTGCTTGGGATTCTCTCTCTTGCTTTCTCTGCTTCTCCCCCACTCATGCTCTCTCTTTCCCAGCTAGCATCTCTGCTGAAGCTAGCTAGGACAGAGCTGGACTGAGAAAAAGACATGGGGCAGCACTGTTGGCATCTATTTCAGCATGTATTAATTTCTTGAGATCCTGTTATGCACACGGCACCTATTCAAGATGCAAACTGTTACTTCTGTTAGGAGGTGGTAGGAGGGAGCATTGGCCCCAAAAGATGTCCTACTCCTGTGTTGTTACAGACTCATTTTATGCACAATCTTGAGCAAGTTTACCAAATCTTGGATTTCTTTGTCCACAAAATAGGGGAATTCTTCTTGTAGTAAAAACAAAGCAAAACAAAACAAAAAAAAACACGCATATACACAGACATACACATACACAGTGCAGTTAAGGCAAATAGTCTAGGGGTGCCTGGGTGGCTGAGTCGGTTAAGCACCCGACTTCCGCTCAGTTCATGATCTCGCGATTCATGAGTTCGAGCCCCGCCTCAGGCTGTATACTGATGGCTCAGAGCCTGGAGCCTGCTTTGAATTCTGTGTCTCCCTCTCTCTCTCTCTGCCCCTCCCTCGTTCACACTCTGTCTCTCTCTGTCTCTCAAAAATGAATAGACATTTACAAATTTTTTTTTAAATAATAAGGAAAAGAGTCTAGAAGGAGCTATCCACAAATATCTTAACTGTTATCTCTAGATACGTGGGTTTTCTAACGTTGGCTACTTTATCTTTGAAATTTTGTAAAATGATTATGTGTGCTATTTTTTAAAACTACTATTACTTTTAATGAATGGAGCAGCTTTTTGACTCTGAGCCCCTTTAAAATCAAAGATATCTAAGATTTTATGCACAGGACTGGCTAGGACAAGACTTGACAGTCAGTCCTGTATTCTGAGATAGAATCCCTTCTGTCTGCTTTTGTTCCCAAACTTTTGTCTGCTTCGCTGCTCATTTGCATTTCTACCTGAAAGTGGGCAGCAGAGAGAAAGAATGCGTGTCAGCAATGCTGGAGATGGTAAAACTTTAACCTGAAAAGGTTTTGGGGTTTTTGTCCCCAACTAGTATTACTAATGACTTTTAAATATACCAATTTTTGTTTTTCTCAATTCCTTACCTATCAGTTAATTGAATATGAATATCACTCTTATGGTATAACTAGTTTAAAAGAAAAATAACAACATAAACTGCATTGTTTTTTGTTTCTGTATTGTGTCTTTTGGTCCTGTTTTCACGTATTGTGAGGGTCCACTCATCCACCATGGACTCATCTCTTTTCCTCTTGTAGTCAATCTATTCCAGCCTGTGGAACCCAGAGCTTTTCCTACCTATCTCTCTGCCCAGATGTGCCAGCGCAGGGGTTAGAAAACCCTGCTGCTGATTTTTGTATGGCCTTATGTAAGTTCATGATGGTTATTTACATTTTAAAATAGTTGGAAGAAAATAAGAAGAATAGCTCATGACACATGAAAATTATAAGAAATTTAAATGTCAGTGTTGATAAAGTTTTATTGGAACAGAGCCACACTTAATCATTTACATATTATCTGTGGCAGTCTCCAAATTACACTGGTTGGTTGAGAAGTTGCAGGAGAAACCATGTGGCTCTCAAAGCCTGAAATACTTACCGTCTGGTTCTTTAGAGAACCAGTTTGCCAACTCTGTGCTAGAGACTCCTCTTCCTTGGATGTCTTTGAGCTAAGACCTGTTGAGACGTGCTAATTCATTCAAGAGATGCTTATCAAGTGCCTGCAGTGTGCCAGACCCTGTGCTAGACACAGGTATCAAAGGTGAACACGATGCCTTTTCTATTAAGAGGAACAGCCTAGAGAGGAATGTGGACATGTCCACAGGTGAACCACAGCATCTGTGTGCTGCTGCCCAGGTGTGTGGTTGGGGCTGTGGGTGCTCCCAGCGGGTGCCCTGACTATTCTGGGGAAGGCAGGAAGAGAGGAACGAGGTCTTCCTTAGGTCGTGGATAACCAAGCTTTGATAGCTTAAAGCTGCATTGTTCTACATAGGTGAGTTTTAATTATAACACTAGAATTGTTGCATTAAAGTTCATTGTTAACTAGAATAAGAGTTGTCATAATCTTAACAAGAGAGCCTTTAACGTCTCGATTGTGCGTAAAAATTATTGCTCTGTTATGGGATCAACATTTTATAGAGCTATGTAAATAAACATCGTATAGAATGACTTTAGTTTATCATCATCGAAATTAAAATTTTCTTGTAACAATCACTGTTAGCTATGCACTTGGGAGGGGGAATAGACTTTTACATTAAAAGTGCAATTTTCACTTGCTTTAGGTTTGTTTTGTTTTGTTTTCACATATTCCTTAGTTCATTTTTAAAAAGTTAACTCTTCTGTACTAAGGATGTTTGTTTTTTGTATAAAAAGATCACTGACCCCATTCAGGCTTTCCTGAATCATCATGTTGGGGGCTTGGTGGGGGGGTGGGCAGGGAGTTTAATGTTTGTTTATTTTTGAGAGAGACAGAGTGTGAGCAGGGGAGGGGCAGAGAGAGAGGGAGACATAGAATCTGAAGCAGGCTCCAGGCTCTCAGCTGTTAGCACAGAGCCTGATGCGGGGCTCAGACTCAGAAACCTTGAGATCATGACCTGAGCCAAAGTCAGATGCCCAACTGACCGAGCCACCCAGGCACCCCAAGGGAGTTTTATTTTTTAATAACTGCCCAAGTGGTTTGCATCTACACCGAAGTCTGGGATTCCCCAAGACGATATGAAGGAATCTTGCTGATTTCCCAAAACATGGCCCCTCTCCCTCTTTCTTTCTTCTTTTCCTGGGGGGGGCTGAGGGAGGAGGTAGAGGAGGAATTAGAGCAAAATGTATAAAAAATCATTTAGAATATAACGTGTATTTGATATATATTTGCATGTTTTGCTGTAATTTTTCATGTGTATATAGTTATGCACACATAGGAATATATACTTGTATCACAGTCAGCATTTGGCCTGTTTGTTCTCGCTCTCACATTAACACTGAAATCCTCTTTCGGCTCCCTCCCCAGTTCCTTCCCTTTGCCCTCCAGTGGAAAGTTAACATGAATTTTAGCATGTATCCTTTTGAACTATGTTCTGATAGTTTAAAACTGATTTTTTTCTCTGTGTGCCCAAATATAGTCATCTAGTATTTGTGTGTGTATGTGTGTGTTATAATTTCCATAAATGGCATCAGAGTGTACTCTCATTTTTCAGCTTGTGTTTGTCACTCAGTTTTATCTGTTTGAGATAAATGCTAGTTCATTCCTCTAAATGCTGTGTAAATAACGCCACATATTATTTATCCCCTTTCTCCTATTGGAAAACATTTAGTTGTTGCTAATTTTTTGCCATTATAAACAATGCTGCATTGAACATCCTTGCAGACACACTTTTGTGAACGTGTGAATTTTGGCGTAGTGTGAACCTGGCAGTGGAACTGGGGGGATGCACACAGCTTTTTTCCTTTTTACAGACATGGCCAAATTATTCTCCATAATGACTGAGTCTGCGTATATGCCTGACATACTTTTCATCTGGAGCCATAGACTGATACAAATACAGAATCCTTCCCGTGGCACCTCTGGGGTTTCAGGCAGTGCCATAAGTTCTCTGCATTATGTTTGTGGGAGTCGCTAAATTACCATCTAACCTGAACTGTAAAAAATTTAAAATGCAGAATTTAGGCTTAAGGGAGGTTAGAGTGGAGGTGGTAGCATGCAGGCCTAGAATGCCAAGGAGGAAAAAAGAACCAAAGGAGTGAATCTCTTCGTGGAGTGCTGGGCCGGCTGGTGTTACACCACCCAGGAAGATCTGACATAGACACGTCCCAGCAACTCGACTTGTTTCTCTCCTCACCAAGGGGGCCTCAGCAAGTCCTCTTTATTCTAAAACCTAAGGGCTCCTGACCTGTGCCTCATCCTCCATGAAATAGCCCCACATCCTGGAGACCCAGCAGCTGCAGGCCCAACTCTCAAAGGCCTCGGTGTACCTGACTTGGCTCCAGGGGCTCCTGGCTTAAACAGGTTGCTGTGGCTGTGGAGCACCTTTTATGGACTGCAAAGGCTCCGCTGACTTTTTCGTGCAGGTCTCTTTTGAGGATGAATCTGAAGTTGCTAATTGGTGTGAGGAATGTCTAGAAGCAAAATGTAAAGTCTGTCTTCCGGACTTGGGATCTGCATAGCCATCTGGACCCCCGTGAGGGATCTAAGGCCAGGAATACTCACTGCTCTGTGGCTTCTCAGTAGTGGGGAGGCGGCTGTAGCTGTTGATGCCTGGTCTCCTCTTTTGGAGTGCAGGCTGAGCACATCTCTCTTTCCCCAACAGTGTTTGCAAATCGTATTCATAAGGACCTGATTGCCTCTCACCTTTGCTGCCAGTCTCTAAAGGCCAACTAGTTTCAGCTTGCCCTTTCATAGGTTTTACCACCACTGAAGTATACCAACCCATGACTCTGTTTCCTGCCTCCTGTGAATGGACAGGAAGTGGAAGGAAGGAAGCAAGAAAGCTAATGAAGAGAAAAAAAAAAGTCTTAACCAAGACTAGGTTCCTGCATACCCAGCCAATAACATTATCGTCACTCAGTAAAAAAAAAATGTAAGTTGTAGGTCAAGTAAGCCGGGACCCCAATATGATGTGTCAAGCAGGGCTCGAACTGGGATGAGACAAGAGGGACACCTGGGGTGCAAAATTGAAGGCGGCAATGACTTTTAAGATCCTGAGAGTAAGCGCCTCTTTATATTTAAAGAAGGAGAATTTAAAGAAGTGCTAAAGAGGTGCTTGCTCTCAGGCTTGTTACAGATGGTCACCTCCCAGGTCTCTGTTGCCTGACCCTCATCCGGGCCCTGGGTGGGTTCAAATTCCCCTTTTGGGCTTTTTGGTACCATGCAGACCTGAGTCCTTCCTCATGTTTTCCTCAGGTATGGGCAGTGACTGGCAGTCACTAGAGAATAGAGATGGGTTCAGTCTGTCTTTAGTTGGCTATCTCTGCTGCATCTGGAATTTCATAGCAGGCAGTGGGAAAAGGGGGTTTCAGATACAGAACTTCGGTGTAGAGAGACCTTTTCAGGAATGTGTTTGTTGCAGTTTAGCATGGATAATTTAAAATTGCCAGACCCCAACACACACACACTAATTGAAAGCTGGCTGTGTGCGCCACTGTGGCAAAATAGAAACAGGTGGATCTGATCTGCTGAGGAATTGGGGAAGTAACTTCCAGACCTCTGCCCCCACTGGGCTCCATAAGTACTTTGCGGCTGGCTGGTGAAAGGAACCAGTTGGTTCAAGGAACCAATCCTGCATTCAGGCACATTATCTCCTTACCATACTCTGCAAATGTGGACCCCAAAGGTAACATACAGCTAAACTGAGGAAGAATAATATTGGCCATGGAAAAGGTCCTGGGATTATCATATGATCTTATCACAGGTTTAATTTTTCCTTGGTTCCTCAAAACCAGTGCTGCAGAAGACCTTCCCCTCCTTTAATATAGCTTCTGTTGGGACTACTAAGAAAATTGGGCACATATGAGTGCAAAGTCAGCTAGAGATGAGTAAAAGGCAGGTGGGTGGGGAGAACACAAGGGATCTATATAGTTACAACAAAACAAGTTAGGTTGGGTAAGCCTATGAAAAAACTGGTTTTTTTATCCTGCTCTACTGTGAAGTAAGCATCTTTCCTGTTACAGCAGAAACCCCCTTTCCCCTTCTCTGTTTATTACTGCTTGCCTATAAGGCCTTCACTTGAGCCTTTGCTACCAGGCTAAGGCTCTTCTGTCTTTGCACTTAGCATGGGAGAAAGGAAGATGAGGAGATCACCCAGGAAGCTCTGTTGGCTGTTTCAGAGTTAACTGTGGTATGCAGCTAATTTGATTATCACATTTAACCAAAAACACCTGCAGGGACTGCCAGACAGAGTATAGCCAGCCTGGTATTATGGGCCTCATACAAACCCTTACCACTGCCAGACTGGATTAAATGGTTGTGTTTTTTTTTTTTTTTTTTTTTAAAACATAAGTGCCTCATTCAGGCCTCTGAGCAAGTATTTACATCATCTTGGTGACTCCTTGGAATAGAAGATGCACGGAGGACCTGCTTTGCCTTTGGACTCATGTCCCTGTGGCCTTAGTGTAGTGTTGGTGAAACTGACCCGGTGGTGCATCATGTCTAGGGAAAATGAGCTTGTTTAATGTCAGCTTCTCATGGCCTGGGCCTAGAGGTAGGAGGTAAGATACAGAAGTCTCTCAGCACCCAAAACCTGGGCTCATATTACCCCACGTTCTCTTCTCTCCTTTTGAACGACAAGGTCAGCAGTCACCTAGCCTCAGGACATTTGGATGGGAAGAGCTGTGAAGCCCTAGGAGTATGACCTAGCTTTGGATAATGGGGCACTTGGAACTACTCCAGTGGAGTTCAGATGGCAGTTCCAGTAAGGGAGTATCTGTCCTTGTTACCTGTAAGACAGAAGTTGGCCTGATTTGTCTAAGACTGATAGGATCCTTCCCTTAGTCAAATATTGGGGTGCCTGTTACACACCAGTGCTATTCTAGGCATAGTGATACAGCAGCAACCAAGACAGATAAAGTTCCTGCTCACCTGGAACTCAAATTTTAATTGAGGAGAGAGACAGATATTTGCAAATATTCATTGAGCAACTAGTCAATGTCCTATGAATACAGCAGCAGATTGTTTAAAAATGTGGTATGAAAATGCAGACTAAACTTACAGTGAAAATAGTTTCAGGGAGTTTTAAGTGCTCTCAGAGAAGGGTTTGCAGTTACAATGATGGGAGTGCATAAGGAGCTGTTAGATGAGGTGGTCACAGGAGATGCCACTTGAGTCACTACCTGCGTGAAGTGAAAGAGTAAAGCCATGGGAAGAGTTAGGAGAAGACTTTTCCGGACAGAGGGAGTAGTAGGTACAGACGCCCTGAGAAGGGACCCTGCTGAGCATGGAAACACACCTGGCTTATTCCAGGAACAGTGAGGTCAGTATACAGGCTGGATTTGGAGAACTAAGCAGGGGCTAGACCAGGTGGGGTTTGGGGGGCCATGGGAAGAAGTTTGAATTACACTCCGGTTATAGTGGGAAGCTATCACATTGCTGAAAGGGTGGGTGATATGATATGTTTTTGTTTTTTTCTCCCAGAGAGCTCTGTTGATCCCTGGAGAATGAGCTGAATCAAAGTGGAGTCTAGGAGACCGGTTGAAGGTTATTGCAGTAGTCCAGACTAAAGACGTTAGAGGCCTGAATGAGGATGGTAGTGGTGGGAGTGGGGAAGTGGTCAAATCTGTGATATACTTTGAAGATTGGGCCAGTGGGGATAAGTCATGGGCTGGATGTGGCATCTGAGAGGAATGAGGGGTGACTCCTGAGGTTTAGGCCTTCTATAGAAAAGACAGGGAAGTCTAGTTCTATTGTATTGGTGGGGGTGGGGTGGGTTGGTGTCAGCATGAACATGTCAAGAGTTCTCTTGAGAGCTTTGAGCATATAGGTGATTTTTTCTTTACTATGTATCAACATGGAACTGATCAGATCACTGAGACTAGGTCTGTGGGTAGAGTAGTCCCAGGGCAGAGTCCTGAGCACTGCAGCATTTAGAGGTGGGAAGAGAAGGATCTAGCAGTGAAGACTGGAAGGAGCAGTCTGTAATCCAAACAGAGGGTTCTGGTCGTGCCCTAGTTAGGGCTCACACCTTATACAATGAACCAAAATTGAACTCTGAAAATCTAAGCCTGCTGTTTGGGGAATAAATTACTTGGTTTATTTAAGGTAACGACTATGTAATTGGTTTTCCATTGATGTTTTTGAAAATTGCACATCATTTAAGAGTGGAAGCCCTGGGGTCAGACAGATTAGAGGCCAAATTCCACTTGCACCTGGGGGGCCTTAGGTAATTATCTGACATATGGGACTCTGTCTTCATCTATAAAATGGGGAGAACTTACCTCAGAGTCCTGTTGTGAAGATTAAGTGAGTCGATGCGTGCAAAGTGCATGCCACTGTTTCTGGCATGGAGGAAAGGCTCAAAAATGGCAGCTTACACTGCATTAACACTTGTTCAGGGTGTATTGCTGTGAATGTTTAATACTTGGTGCTATACTTACTTTTCTGCTTTGCATTCTTGGGTCTTCATTTGCTATTTATAACTGCTGTTTGGTATTGGTTGCTGGCTCTCAGCTTGGCAATACCCAGTTGCTTCATCCTTGAGATTTGCCCTAATCCCTAAGGCAGTAATTATGTCATCCTGGAGGTGTTCAGAGAAATTCCTTTAGGGTGAATGAATTCTGGACTGTCACAAGAATATGGAGCTGTGTTGATTGTTCCCAGCCAGGGAGAATTGTTCCCCTCACTACTTGTCCCCACTCAAAAGTCAGGAGCAATAAGAATTTATATTGAAGAATTTATGAATATAAATAATAGAATAATAAAATCACTTGGCATCTGTTGAAGTATGTGTCAGATGGTTTCAGTATATAATATCTAGTCTCATTGCAGAAATCCCAAAAAGTAGATGTTGGGATTTATTAATTTACAGAGGAGAACATTAGGATTCAGAGAGTGACATTATCTGGGGTGCCTGGCTAGCTCAATCAGTGGTGGAGCATTGTGATTCTTGATCTCCTGGTTGTGGGTTCGAGCCCCACATTGGGTGTAGTGGTTACTTAAAAATAAAATCTTAAAAAAAAAAAAACCTACAAAAACACAAAGGGTCACACATTGTCTTGACCAGAGTCATACTGCTACCATGTTTCAAAGTCAAGATTTGTTGGCATGTTCCTATAGGAGTCCTGAGCCTAATTGTTTTTTGTGCTACATTCTGCCCCCACATAAGCATTCATTATAGATCTGAAACCAAGATAATGGGAACCAAGTTCATTGTAAGCAAACTTCTCCTTGTATTTTACATATTACCGGTTTGATTTCATGAAAAGAATATTCTTTTCAAATCGTAAAAGTGGAAGTTAATTTAGTTTTTCCCATGGTTGCTATTTAATGATTCTTCTGCTACCATGCTGCTTACCTTTATCTGGTTATTCATAGCTAAATATGTGTTTGTATTCCTTAAGGTAAAGGGTCATCACTGTTGACTTTACATTTTCCTGGACCATATCAATAAGTTATAGTTGCTAAGAATCTCTGCAGAGTATATCCCTCAGTGGAAGGCAATCCTTAATGCACATTGGGGAAACTAGATCTAGAGGGTTTGTTTCTTTGTTTTTCCTTTTTCTTCCCTCCATACCACCTTAGTCACAGATGGCATTGTTTCCCAGATGTGGTCTACATTACTAGTGATATAAAACACAAGCAATAGCCGTCTTCCTAATAAGGAAGCTCATTTACCATTTATAAATACATCTAAAGTTCAACTTCATTTTCATCTCAAGTGTCCATTCCAGTAACGGGTCCAGTAATCAGTTTTGCTACAGCAAAATGTATCTTTGTCTCCCTCTCTCCTCTCCTTTCCACTCTTGTGTTCTTTGAGGGGTAGGAGATCAAGACTTATTTGTCTGACTGTCCCTAGCATCTAGTCTGTTGGTCATGTTGTAGGTGCTCACTGTATATCCTGTGAATTGAGAAGAATTGGCCCTTTCTTTTCTTTTGCATCTTAACTCAGATCCAGTATATCTTTATCTTATTCTTTGGGACTTCCCTCTCTTATAGGAAGCCCTTGGATATTTCGTTTGCAGGGGAAACTTAAGTCATTCTATATGATGAACTTACAGCCTAATTTTAGAGCAATGTTCTCCTAGATGAGACCCTTGAGCTCTTTCCTCCACTTTAATGATGGTGTCTAGGCAGGATCCAGCTATCCGTGTTGTTGACCTTGATATCATGCCACCAGCCCAGTCCATCTAGATGCATTCTTTAAAAGATAAGTTTTTTTCATCATATTCCATTAAAACAGAAAAAGAAAAAATAAGAATGAGGCTGATTGGGCTGCTTGTGCCCAGCCGTAGACTCTGGATTCACACTCCCTGTGCTGATTGATTTGTGATGGCTCTAGACATGAATTTGGAATATGCAAGGAGCAGCTCTTTCCTCCTTTTTTGCTTCCTTGAGCAGAATGCCTGGATTGCTTATGGGAAATTTGGCTGGATTGCTTATAGGAAATTTGGCAGGAGAGCAAGGGAAGGATTATGGCCTGAATTTCCACAGAACTGGAGGGAGGTGTGTTTGGAACTAAAGGGAGCCCTGCCCTTTTCACTGCCCTACTTGAAGCTGACGTGTGCCCTCCGTGGCATGGCATACTAAGGCATGCTTGATCTGGACACCGCCTCCCCTGCAGCCTTGCCTTTTCACACCATGCCAAAAGCCTGATGCTCTGGGAGTGACTCTTTCTTAAGCCTGTGTCTCTCTCTGAACTGCTGCACGGGCAGAAATTGCTGTTCCTCACTCCGACCCTGTGCACTGTGCATAATGTGGTCACAGCCTCTGACACCCTTGATTCACTGATTGTTCTTCCTCTTTGTTATAGGACAAGCTCCTTGATGATAGGCCTAATGTCTGCCTCGTCATTGGTCCCACTCGGCCTGCCCCGTTGGAGGCGCTTTACAGAGCTTCCTCTGGTGGGAGCCAATAGAGGAGGCATTCAGCAGATAGTCCCCTCTACACATGTAGCTACAAACTGCAGCAGAGTACAGGGACTGTCCCTTATCGAGGGTTGGGGGGTGAGCTAAGAGCTAAATGATCGGTAGGAGTCAGTTGAGTAAAGAAAAAGGACACAAGGGAAGAGGCTCCCAGATTACAGCATATGTGAAGGTAAGAGTGTAGTTGGAGTACACAGAGGAAGGGGCCAAGGTGGAGATTAGCTTAGGAGAAGTATTGCAGGGGCATTAGTCTAATAGCATATAATGAATAATTTCTAAGTGAAGTAATCAGTCTGAGTTTCCTAACCAGACAGGCAGTACTGCAAACCAGATCCTGTTCAGGCTGTCCTCACCCCAGACTTTGAGGCTGGTGGTGGCAGAGGCATAGTGCTCCAGAGCATTTGTTCAGCTTAACTCAGCGTTGATCCATTTTAGTGGACTTGGAGTGTCAGAAGTTAGCTGAGGAGTAGCTGTGGGTACAAGGAAGGAAGCAAAAGAACACCTTGAAATTCAAACTCCTTGGAGACCATTTTGGTTGTTGAGATTCTGGCTTTTTAAAGTTATGATTAATGCTTTCTTGTAAGACTTAAATAATTTTAGCTATACTTGTCTCCATCACGCTAAGGAGACTCTCCACTTGTCAAGGCTGATAGATTGCCCATCAGTGCTTTTCACAGAGAAAAAGGGCAAAACTCTTGTTTTCATCCCAGTCTTTGACATGCAGAGCTGGTCATACAGAGTTTCATATGGTAGATGCTGATGTGGCTTCTACTGACCATAAAAGATGAGGCAGTTCGGGAGAATATTTTTCTCTCCAGAGTAGCTGGGGAAAAGAATTGTAAAGCTGGGTATGGCCATTCAGAGCACTAGAAAGCTGCCCGTCCGTTCTGGCCCTGCTGAAGTGACACAAGCCCCGTTGTCTCTGTTTTATGTAGAATGCCTACTGGGGGGGGGAATGAATTTGGGCCTCCATCTGTATTTTTTGTTCATCATGCAGGCCACTTTTGCCAGTGCACCTAGATCCCTGGAGTGATGAGAATGGAAGAAATAACCACAGAGCCCTAAATCCTAACCCCGGGGTCCTTTCACCTTGGCCATTATTCTAGGGTTTATTACCTGGAGATTGAGCCAGGCTTCCTTGTGTTGAGATACTTCCCGCCCTTCATAGCATGTTAGGCTGCTGCTGAGATGGTGCCAGTGTAAATTCTCTTCAGCCTAAGTGCACGTCTTCATTCTTCCCTCTCATTGGGGGGGTGGGGGGTGGGAGGGTCTGGATACCAAAGAACTTGTTTTAGTTAATACAGAGGGGTTTGCTGGGCATCACTGGTTCTTCACATGGTCTGACATCCATGCGTGCCTGGAGCTACAGTAGAGTTCGGGATCCCGCTCTCACTTGGGCTCATGCTTATGTGTGTGTGCACACTCTCTCATGAGCCCCTCCCCTCCCCCGCCACCCCTGTTTGTTTTTCTCTGTCTGTCTCTCTGTCTCTCACTTACTTGTGTCATCTCTTTTGATGCAACTCCTGCAGTCTGCTCCTGAAGTCTGCTGGTTTTATAGGCTTGCTGGGTTACGTTCCATGAAGTTTCCCAAGCACTAGATAAATGCCACCAAGGTCAGTGGCATCGTGACCCACATTTGCTCTCTGGGGACTCAAAGATCTGTGCAGGATCTAGAGTGCGGCCCCTCCCTCTTTAGAATTCAGACCTTCCTGGTAATGAGCGCCCGCCCTCCAGAGCATCAAGATGTTAACAGGATTTCTTAGACACACTCACATTAAGGTGTTGCAAGGCTGCCCTGTTGTTTCACTGTGGGGAACCAGAGCTGTTACCACTTGTGCTGTAAGAACTTGGTTGTTACATAGGAATTAAAGGAATTTGCCTTTCAGCAACTATAAAAGGATGAGTATCCAACTGTTGTGTTTGTTTTGAAAGCAGTTTAGTGCCAGAAAGGCGTGTTTGATAGAGTTCAGGAGACTACAGTCCCTTCTAAACCCTCTGTTTATTCATGACTGCATTTATTATATGCCAGCCCCCAACATCTCCTTCACTGTGCTGTCTGCGCACTCTCCGTAGCTTTCTTTGAGTTCTTCAAACTCGCCCTCCTCTCTCTGGCCATAGGGTCTTGGTCGGTTACCTCTGACAGAATACTCCTCCTTCATCTAGTTAACCCCTGCATGTTTTTTCTTTTTTAATGCTTATTTGTTTATTTTGAGAGAGTGCGTGCATGAGTGGTGGAGGGATGGAGAGAGGGAGAGAGAGAATCCTAAGTGGGCCCTGCACCATCAGTGCAGGGCCCAACGGGGCTCGAACTCAGGCACCGTGAGATCACAACCTGAGCTGAAATGAAGAGTCGGAAGCTTAACGGACTGAGCCACCCCGGTGCCCCAACTATTTGTTTTTTTTAAAACAGCGAGTGCTTTTGAAACAGGAAATCACCTGCAAGTTTGTTAAAATGCAGATTCTTCTCAAGAAGGCTCCCAAAGGGGCCTTGGCTTTGACAGTTCTGACGAGCTCCCAGGTGAAGCTTGGGACTCCTTATGTGGCCTTCAATTTAAGCTGAGCCTCTTATTTTTCATGCATTTGACATTATACACTTTTCTAAAGCACTCTTCACAACTGTATAGTTTCTTAAATTTGTGCCATTATCTTAGTACTGTTCGTCGTTACACAAACTGTGAACCCTGTGAGAACAGTGACCGCTTACAATTTCTGCTCATTCTTTTGTTTTCCCCACTTATCACACAGTGTGACCTATAGGGCACACTGTATGTTTAGGATAGGCAGAGAAGTAATTGACTATTGTATTGGTTAAATTGATCGGTTTGAGGAGACAGGGAGATTATAAAACCCACAGGTTCACTTTTTTCAAGGAAAGAGCCTCCTGGAATATTTAAATTTCATGTCCAGCAGAAATAACCTAAGGTAATTTTATTTTATTTATTTACTTAAAAAAATTTTTTTAATGTTTATTTAGTTTTGAGAGAGAGAGAGCATGAGCAGGGGAAGGGCAGAGAGAAGGAGACGCAGAATCCAAAGCAGGCTCCAGGCTCCGAGCTGTCAGCACAGAGCCCAATGCGGGGCTCAAACCCACAGACCGTGAGATCATGACCTGAACTGAAGTCGGACGCTTAACCGACTGAGCCACCCAGACGCCCCCCTCTAGTAATTTCAGACTGAAGTGATTACGTGGTGGGTGAGTGCATGGTGCTTGGTCTTCATTATGTGAAAGGAGAAAATGCCAAATCACTTGAACTCTTGACTTGTCATTCCCAAGGACTGTATTCCTTTTTTTTTCTTTTTAACATTCTTTTTTATTAAGATAAAATTCATGTAACATAAATTAAACATTTTAAAACACAGTTCAGTGGCATTTAGTACACTGACCATGTTATGTAATCATCAGCTCTGTAGTCTATTTTTAAACATTTTCATCACTCCCACGGGAAACCTCATCCAAAGGACCATCTTGGTAAGTTCAGCATTTCTAAAACTTTGTGGTCTTGGCATAAGTGCTCCAACAGCCTTTATGTGAATTATATCTATGTTGACAGAATGAGAAATTAAAATAAAAAAAAAATGAAAGATTTCTTTACAGATTTATTAAATGACATTTTACATTTTTGTAAATCTCTTTAATGTTTGAGTTAATAGAAGGTAATTAGGTAATAGTGTCTTCTTCTTTCAATCTGTTGTCATATATTTTGTTACTGAAGGATATGAAAAAAATCAGGCCACACAGATATATGCAGTTGGAGAAGGAAGAAGTATTTCTAGTAATCTTTTGAGACAATTTTGAGTATTCTTTTTTGTTAATATACCAACAGTCAACAGGTGATCATTTCTTAAAAAAATATTGCAATGTGGAGAATGAAATCCTGTTAGTGAACTTTTCACGCAAAATGGCATTGAAACCTATTGGCCTACACTGTACTTTGGCTCTTTTACCCATGCTTGATTTTTTTTAATTTAATTTTTAATGTTTACTTATTTTTGAGAGAGAGACAGAGCATGAGCAGGGGAGGGGCAGAGAGAGAGGGAGACACAGAATCTGAAGCAGGCTCCAGGCTCACAGAGTCTGACACAGGGCTCGAACCCACAAACCGTGAGATCATAAACTGAGCTGAAGTCGGACGCTCAACCGACTGAGCCACCCAGGTGCCCCCCGTGCATGATTTTTTAATGCACATTGGTCATTTGGAAAGTTTTGGTTCAGGGAATCATACGAATCTTCCAATGTGGACACATTGCATCATAAAAAACTTTTAAAATCACGTGTGTTAACATTATCACTGATGTCATTAAAAATAGTTATTAAGTATTGGGAAGCTGCCAAGGTCATGGTGGCCAATCCAAGTTGTCAAAAATTGTCCTTTTTTTTTGTTTTCTTGAAAGAATTTTATTATTGTAACAAATGTTGTTGTTTTCCTAGAAGCGACCACCTTGCTTGGTTCATTTCTGAGAAAATGTCTACCAGGCACTGAAGTCTGAATAACCATAGTTTCTCAGTTGTTTTTTCAAGTTAAAATGGTGCTTTGGTTTAGTTGCAACTCAGAGGATTGCACAACTGCTTTCCCTTCAAGTCAGCTTTGGTATGCAGCAAAGTACTTTATGCACATTTCCTCCTTAATTACAGTATTAAAACAATGTGTGGTAAAAGGTCAAAATTTAATAAAAATAATTTTCACTGTTTTATCAAGGGTATTCGTTGAGCAAAACCTGGTGGTTGCTTTTTTGTTTGTTTGTTTTGTTTTTAACCTGTTAGAGTGGTAAAGAATGCATTGTTGATATAGTTTGAGGCAACTGCCTAGATTAATTCTAAGGCTGCAGCACTTTCCCTGAACCTTATTTCCACGTCCTGTGGAACCCCTGAAAATGTCTTGGGAACCTCCCAGGAGTCCATGGGCACACTCTGAGAACTACTGGTCCTAGCTAAAATAAGAATCACAAAGTAGCCTTCTAATAAATACGCTCATTCCAGCTCCTTCTTAAGAAGTATACCTGACTACAAGGCTAGCAGTAGAAGAAATTTCCTCTGACTATACTAAAGCAAATGAGCCCGACTGAGAGTTCGATGAATTCTCTCATTGCAGAACTATCTTGAATATTGCCCCTAGATTGCCTGTTAACATCTAGAATTTTTTTTTATTCAGATATCTCCAACATATTTTATTTGCTGACACTTTGAGTGGGACATATTTTTTAATTGATTATAAAAATCTGGAGATTGTTGAAAATAGTTTTTTGTAGAATTCCAATTTTTAAAAAATTAGAGTTCAGATTTGGGTCCCTAACTTCTCTGTTCAGCAGAGCTATTCTTTCATAGCCTTTTCTCAGTCTTTTTTTTTTTTGTTTTAAACCTGAGTAATTTAGAACTCAAAGCTTAAAATTCTCACTATAAGTTGACTCTAAACTCTTTTGTCCTAGAAATGTGCTTGTATATTTGACCATAAGTTATGATGTTAGGATTCAAACTGCATAGGCTTGCTTGATCTTCTCACTGGATAGCATATCTATTGTGTTTCTTTTTGAATGTTTATTTCTTTCAAGCATACAGTTTCCAATCTGATTTTATTAATATCATAAGGTGGTTTTTTATTTTTAAGTTTGCTGTATTTTTCATAATTATTTTGCTCTTTGTGGTGAGTTCAAGTTTGACTTAAAACCAGTTCATAGGAATCATCACTAGGGTGTTTAGGTGACTTTTGTGAGACAATTCATTGAATTACCTACCATCACAAGCTAGGATGTGTTTAATCTTCATAAGCTGGACCATTTTGTGTAGAAATGGGAGGGGAAAACTCCTTAGGGTATTAATACCAATGGGTAGATGTTATAGGAAAAGATTGTTCAGTTCATTATATTATGAAAAGAACATGAGGATTCTATTTGAATCATGACTCTGTTCTTTTGTAGCTAGATGACCTCGGACAAATTACTCAATTTCTCTGAACCTCAATTTCCTCATTTGTCAAATTGTAATAATAACCCGTCTCTCGTGGGAATTGGATTTAATAGTATAACATAAAGAAGGTAACACATTGCCTTAAACTTGCTACTCTCAACAAATAGACTTAATGTTAACATATATTTTAAAAACATTTTGGATAAGACTTTGTAAAAGTATAGAATGTCAAAGAATTAGGAGGTTACCAGTAGAAAATATAAATCTGATTCAAAAGAGAACAGGAGAGGGATACCTGGATGACTCAGTAGGTTAAGTGTCCGACTCTTGATTTTGGTTCAGGTCATGATTTCATGGTTCCTGAGATTGAGCCCCGTGTCGAGCCCTGCTTTGGGCTGTGTGCTGACAACATGGAGCTTGTTTGGGATTCTTTGTCTCCTTCTCTCTGCCCCTCCCCTGCTCGCTCATGCTCTCTCTCTCTCAAAAACAAATAAATAAATTCTAAAAAATAGAGAAAAGGAGAAACTTATTTATATAGACAATGAAAGAAAGAACTGTGAAAATATAATCACTAAGTTATATTCAAAACTGGTTAATGTTCTTCAGGGTAATAAAACCCCCTTTTGAGATTGTCTTTTCTGCTGAACAGAAATTATTCACATCTCTGCCAAAAAAAAAAAAAAAAAAAAAAAAAAGATTTGCAAACTTACCAGTTTTAGCTCAAAGTGAAATCTACTCTGACAGAGTCTGAGTCCTCATTGATAGTAAATAGTCAATCAAGCAAAAGTTGTGTTTCCCTAGAGAATTAATTAATAGGGCCTACTGGCATTGTGGCTATTTTAGATGGGCGAGGAGTAGAGGAATTCAAAGTCATCATTATCCATTAACTTGTGTTTTAAAATCATGTGGGAATGTTGATGAGACCTGGGGAACACTTGAGGGTAGAAGGGGTTAGAGTGCGCTTTGAAACCCCTGCCTTAATCAGAGATCCTATACAGGCTTCACTCTCATTGAAAACCTGGACTGCATGTAAAGACCAATGGCATTCCAGAACACAGTATAACAAGGAATTTATTTTTCTTTCTCAGCCTGGGACCCGGGATCTGTAAGGAAATTTATAAAAACATTTAAATTTATTCTACCATTACCGCTCACTGATACTGCTTGAACCCTGGCTGAAGAACATGTAGTCAACCTGTGGCACCTAGGATTTCCAGAAATAGCTCCTCTGCAGATGAGTTCAGAATAAAAAAATACATAGGAAAACAATCCATATCAACCAGAGACCATGGAAACAATGTACAGAAATATTAAAACCCATGGACTTCAAATAATAAAACAGTAATTTAAAAATCCCATAGAGGGGCACCTGGGCGGCTCAGTCAGTTGAATGTCTGACTTCGGCTCAGGTCATGATGTCACAGGTTGTGGATTCAAGCCCTATGTCGGGCTCTGTGCTGACAGGTCAGAGCCTGTAGCCTGCTTCAGAGTCTTTGTCTACCTCTCTCTCTGCCCTTCCCATGTTCATACTCTGCCTCTCTCTTTCTCCCAAAAATAAATAAACACTAAGAGAAAAATTTTAAATCCCATGGAAAACATAAAAATAACTGTATTTAAAATAATTAAAAATACATAGAAGGAGTTAAAAGCAAAAGAACAGGCAGCATTGGAAGAGGCAAATGGAACTTAGGTAAAAAATAATTAAAATTAAAAATAATTTGATTAAATAAGTATCAGACTAAACAAAGCTGATGAGAGACTTACTAAACAGGAAGATAGACCTTTAAAAAATTCCAGAATGCATTCCAGAGAAATAATGAAATAGAAAATATTTGAAGAGGCGCGGCTGGGTGCCTTAGTCAGTTAAAAGCATCTGACTCTTGACCTCATCTCAGGTCTGCATCTCAGGGTCATGAGTTCAAGCCCTGTGTTGGGCTCCACGGTGGGTGTGGAGCCTACTTAAAAAAGAATATTTGAAGAGACATGGAAGACAGAATGAGAAGATTTAAAATAAGTCTGTAGGAGGTACAGAGGATGAGACTAAATAGAATGGTAAGGCGTAACATTTGAAGAGATGATGGCTGAGAATTTTCTTAAATTGAAAAATCTAAAACATCAGATTCAATAATCATGACCAACTTCAAAGAGGAGAAAGAAAACTGAGTCTACAGAAATCACATCCATAAAGATCTCTTGTATTATAACTAAGAGCCCAACACCTTGGCCCACATCACATGAGAAATTAGGGAATGAACTTCCTGTCACCTAGCCTTGCCCTTGGAACAAGAGTCCTGATATAACACTAGTGAGATGAATAATGCAGACGTTTTTCTCCTTGAACTTCACTGTTGGGAAAGTGGTTTTAGACTGATACCTTTCAGGTGTAGTATTTTATAGCTGAGCATCATTTGTTCTACTTATTATTTCTCCTGATTATAGGCTTCATCCTCTCCATTGGTGGGAGTTTTAGGGGTTAGCCAATCTTTCTGGTTTGTGCGTAGAACCAGAATAGTCCCTGCTTGGCAAATTGCCTTAGCACTTCCACTGGCTTTGAAGGCAGGAAATAAAATCTCTACATTTTCCGTGTTGACTTGACCTTTCTAAACTATTTCTCTCCTTCTCCTTTCTGTATATGAATTGATAAAGGTACCTCCATTTTCTGGACTTAAATAGAGATCTGAAGCTGTCAAGCGTCCCTGGGAGGGGGTCACACGCCAGGATACCTCACTTGCAGACAATCACAACAGATTGAGATGAGAGAATGAGAATGAGTGCTGGCGGCAGATGCATTTTTAGAGATAAGGACAATACAGAAAACTCCAATCCTGATATAACATTCCTCATTTCTTTCTCATTATTTTTCATTTCATGTTCAGTGCTAGGTATCAGTGAGTCTCATGATGCAGGACTGTGAGGTCTATACCACCCTTGATTTCTTTCCGGAGTAGTGCTTCAATGTGTCTTGAGTTGGGCCTCCAGATAGTTCTTACTCTTTCCTTTGGTTTCTTTTAACAGAAGGGGATTGTTTTCTCAGCCCCTCAGGGGGAACTCTTTCTTATTAACCATCCCTGTTACTGATTTTTCCCCCTTCTCTTTCCTCAGCATCCGACCACACAGTGCTTCGGTGCTTGTCAGATCTAATGTTCTTCAGAGAAGGTCTTTCTTTAATTACTTTTCATTCTTTTTTTTTTTTTCCTTTTCCTAACTCAGACACACGCATTGTTGCTTTGAACAGTTGTTTCCTATCCCCCTCTGTCTGGAAACTAGATGATTAATTTTTTTTTTTTTGTCATTGCTGTAATTGAAATGCCCACATTTCAATTTCTGCTGCATGTGCTACCCAGCATTTAGCTGGACAAGACAGAGAGAGAAGCTGGAGGGGAGGTGGTCGTGAAACATAAAAGCTTTTTATTTTCATAATGGCTTGGAGCGTACCCTTCCTGGGTGGGGGAACACAGCTACCATGGCAACAGGTGCTGGTTGGGGGGAAGGCTGCAGCAGCCCTGGTAGAACAGGAGTCTGTAGAGTGTGGAGCAGCACGTGGGGGCGGCAGTAGCCTCCAGCAGGCTTTCCTTTCCCTAGTAATTACTGCCATTTTTCATAATTAAGACTGTGTGTTATGTATAGATGGGTAGGTTGGTGTTCTGTTTTGCTTTTGAGTGGCATAGAGAGCAGTGAGCAGGGCCATAAGTTAGGCACTGGCCTCTAAGCCCCTGCTGTGTCCGTAACCGAGAACTAAGGTCTAGTAGGCTCCTGGGTGCGGAGCCTGCTCTGCCCTTGGTGCAGGCACGGGCAAGCCTTCTTCATCCACCCCGTTCTCTCATCTTGATGCACCTCAGGCCTGGGGTTCCTTCCTTGCAAATGCCAGTCTGCTCGATTGGGGATTTTCAGAGCGTGAGTCTCTCCTGTCAGATCTTCCTAGAAACGCCACACCTAGAAACTCTGCTTTTCAGAGGTTCACCTTCACCAAGGACCTCATTATTGGCCCCCAGATGCTCAAAAAGTTGTGTATTTATTTTTTGACTCTTGCATAGAGTGAGTCCTTTTCATAGGGATTCTGTTCTCTCCCAGCTCAGAATGCTGAGCCTGATAAATCTTGCCCAGTGATGCTTAGTTCTGCTAATCACTAACTTCCTGCTGTCTCTGAAACAGATTCAGTAGTCAGAGCGCCTTGCAAAAGGAGAAGCAAAACTAAGTCCATACAAACGCACGTCCCAGAGAAGCTATGGAACACTCAGGACAGAAAAATCTGTAAAGACCTCTTGAATCATAAATAAGAGCTCAACAACCATGGTCTTTAATTTAAAGTTGTTTTTTAGGACTTGGTGGCCCGGTTACACTGTGCCTCTTGCATCACACACCCAGGAACACCAGAGCTGAAAGCTTAATTTCTTACCGCAGCCTGCTTTACTGATACCATTCTCTGCGTCTCCTCATCATTCCTGGCTCGCTGAGCCTTCTGTTTAAATTTTTCCTCCTCCACCTCCTCACTGTCATCATCATCACCACCATCCTCCCTGCTGTGCGCAGCACTGGATAGTCTTCAGAGCCTTTTTCACCCTCTTCCTTGCCTTGTCCTTAGAGCATCCATGTGAAGTAGATTGAGGAAGTACTAGGATTCTTGCTTGGCCTCGGTGGCAGCCACAAGTGCCTCCCAAGTGCCACGGCACTCGCTTGGATGAGTGGTTTATTTTGAAATTAGTGGGACACATACTCTGAAGCTCAGGTCCCTTCAAGTCCTTTGGCCACCAGTCTGAAAATAGTTCTAACAAAATTTATTAAGCACCTGTCCTGCCAGGTTCTGGGCATACATTGATATGTATAAACAAGACAGATGGGGGGTTTACCTTCACGGAGCTTACAAACAAGGTGAGGGGATGGCATCATTTCCCTGCCAGACGTCTTTATTTGTGGTTCTGTAGTAGACCCCAGTACAATCCTGTACCAAATACTGAGCCAGTGAAATTGAACCTTGCCCAGATTCATAGAGAGGGGTTTGATATCTCAATAGTAGTTTTTCATCCTCATTAGATTTCATGAAAGATACCTGAATTATAAATACAGGAACATCTTAATAGACGTAGAACTATATTTATCTGTAAAATTATAGAAGTAAGGCCATTTTGCTGGGTATGTCTTATTACTTACCTGTTAACTTTTGGTCTGCTTGGCTGGAGACTGATTGTTATGTCTGGGCCCTTAATAAAGTCATTGGATCAATAAACATTTAGAAAACGGTCAATATCATTAATCAAAAAATAGAATTGAAAACTAGATAGGTGTAATACTATTCACTACTTATTAAAAATTTCAAAATAATAGTGCCTTAGGGCCTAGAGAAACAGGCATGCTGAAACGTTCTAGGTGAGAATGTAAATTGATAAAGGTCTCCTAGGTGACAGTTTGGAAATATGTATTAAAATCTTTTATACCCTTTCATCCAGAAATTCAATTTCTGTGAATTTATTTCAGAGAAAGAAAGATGTACAAAACCATTTATGTGCATATAGGTTTATTGTGGTGTTACTGGAAACAACACATCAAAAACAATCTGAATGTCCAATAATAGAGACCTTCTTGAATGTATTATCCATACAATAGAATACTATATAACCATAAATATGTTGGACAAGGTAATGAATGATATTTGAAAAGTTTATAGTAAGGCAGTAAAAACAGGTCATAAGGCTATGTGCATGCAGTATGATCTAGGTTGTTTAAAATACGTGTGTGTGTGTGTGTATTTCTAAGTGTGTGTGTGCCTGAGGAAAGCAAAGGACAAAATATCTATACCTTAAAATTTTAAATGAAATTTAATTATTTCTGACTGTTGGATTATGGGTGATTTTTGTTTTCTTTGTGCTTTTCTATCTTTTTCAGTTATCCTACAATGAACACTTGGAATTGTAACACCAGAAAATAAAAAGCTTGGGCTTTTCTCCCTAATTATAGCATTAAGAGAAAAAAGAAAGGACCGCTATTTAAAAATGGCCACTGCTCTAAGGGGCAAAGTGACATCCAATGACATTTACTGATTCTATCTTAAGGAAGATAGACATTTTGTTTCATAAGTTTACCCCTATGTGTGTCCCAGGGGCAAGGGAGACATGCATGGGTGTGTACATGTGTAAAGGAGTGTACCATCCAGCTGGGGGGTTGTGTGAGTGTGTGTGGCCACGTATCACAGCCTTGCACTGCCGTGGTTCTTGTGGGAGTCACATAGATTAGCGTGTCCACAAATGCTGTCTGTGTTGGACTGACCAGTGTGGTTCATGCCCCTGACTCATGGCCACATGCAGTCCCATCTGGTGCCCCAGGTACAGCTACAGGCATCCTGTCCTCCGTGGGTCAGGAGTCTGCAGAACTTTCACCTGCGCCAAGGCTTTATGAGACAGACTTTCTTGGAGCCACTTAGTACTTTTTTCTTTAAGTCCCAGTTTTTTATCTTGTAATACCAACTCATGTGGAAGACTCGTTCAGGTGAGTGAAAGTATTAAGTGATTTTTCTGACATTTTTATAGTGAACTCTGAACCCTGGCCTTTCATAGAGTAGCAGGCCTTCCTGAACCTTGCTCTCTTCTCCCCCTCAAGTTTTCCAAACACAAATGATATTTTTAAAGGATTACTCTTTTGTTTGTTTCCTGCCCTGTTTAATGATTACCTAGCTTTTTACATAACCCAACCAAATGCTGGCACATGTCAACGGGATTGTGGTATAGTTATCTCCTGCTATGTAAATTTTAGGAAGGTGGCCTTCCGTTTGCAAGACTGAGCAGTAGATCTATTAGTGACATTCACTGGAGGAGTCTCTTCCTAACTGGGTTGGGGCAACAGAGATGGATGAGTGGGAGGAGCAGCCAGAAGCCACAGGGCATTCTCAGTATTAGGTGGGAAAACCCAGAGGTGGCAAGGATTCTGGTGCTTTCCATTGTGCTAAACAACTCTTGACACAGACTTCAGCATGCCTGTTCAAACTCCTCTTGAATGCAACTCTTAAAGAGATCTGAGGCAGGCAACACTAATGTCTGTGGTTGAAGATTGGACTTCTTAATTGCCCATGCATTTGTGTATATGATTTGTAGTGTTCTAATTTGTGGACTTCTAGACTCTACTCTCTGCATTGACAGAGCTCAGCTCACATGTCTCCCCTTAGAGGCCTTGCCCAGCCTACCTAAGTTAGTCCTTCTCACCAGTTTTTATCACACGCTCCTATTTAATTTCATCTTACACTTTCTCAGCCTGACATTCTTACTGTGTTTTGTGTATTTTCTATCTTCGTAATGGGACTGTCATGCCAGTATATTGAAGGATGAATCTTGGCTATTGGGTTCACTGCTGTATCCCAATGCCTAGAAGACGGCATGGCATCTCGTAGGTGTTCAGTCTGTGTTGGGGAGGACCAAACATGGTACATTAGGGAACATGCAAAAGGCCAGGGTAGTCGGGAGCTGTGGGTGAACGCAGAAATCCAGGATGGCAGTTTGGAGAGGTAGGCGGGGTCAAGTCATATAGGCTACACTGAGGACTTTGGAGTTACTTGAGGATCTGATGTTCATTAAGTATTTTCATCTCTGTGGATTTATACGCGATCCAGACTGGTTTGCTAAAGTGAACTATTGATGGCTTTTCCACTGGGAAATGTGCACCATGGTGTCCTTAAAGTGATTCTTTAGCCCACACTGCTGTTCTCTTCCCTGTCTCTACTGTCATCAGCCTGGCATTCTTAACCCACCTGTCCAGAGGAGCCCAAGAAGGCAAGGGGACAACAGCTAAGGTGTCAGGCTGCGCTGCCTGCTCAAATGAAAGCATTCCAGAACTTGGTCATTAAACACTTTGACTTATCCATTGAAAAGTATTGGATTTGGGCTTTGTGAATGACACTCTGTGAGAGCCTAAACGAGGGGCAGATCAGGAGCCCAGATCTCACCTCCATGGTTTAAATCATTCGGGGTCTGTGTGACCAGATACCCCTCCTGTTCTCTACCTAATGAACAGGTTGGGTTTCTCACAGTGGATCGCCAGTTCCTGTTTGACCCTGCACTTTGTTTTATATTTTGCTTCCAAAGTAGCAGAATTCAAGGAGTCTCCAGTTTTGTGCTGCCTACGAGGAGGACAAATCAGATTTTGCCAGACTTACACTGAAGTAAGAATTCTATTGGCATAATTCCCTGATGAATCTATTTTTGTGATGAAGGCAGAGAATATAACAGAAGGGTCTGTGTGTTCAGTCTTATTCTAACATGTACCACTATGTATAAACACAATTATTTTATACGTATAAATAAGTAAGATGAGCTACATTTCCCCTTAGGCTTGAGCTCATACGGAAATTTTGGACATAACAGTTTAGTGTAACAAGGAGCTAGGATGGGTTGGCACCAAGCTTCAGGAGTGGGGAGGCGTAAGAAGGGGTAATCCACTCAGATTTTGTTTTCTAGCTTTTAGGGTCTATAAAAAGGATGTTGTCTTTTAAACAATTCTGTTCTTTAGCATCAGACATTTGAACACAGAGAATGTCGATGTTCTCTTCAAATGACTCTTCATTTGGTGTTAGAGATCTGGGACTTCTTCTTTCACTGTTAGTACTAATTGATTTCCAGAATTTTCCCATGGCTTGTCAGTTCCTGCACATAAAGAGCCATGAACTCTTCAGGACACCTTGAAATAATTTTTTTCTTAGTTGAATATCCACATGTAATTCAAAAGTTCTGTGATCGCATGTCAGCTTTAAATTTTAGTCATTTTGGTTCCTTGGCCCTTGAAATAAAGCTACTTTTTTCAACCTCAGCCTCTGAATTTGTTTCAGACTCATGGTAAAGAATGCAATTTTCTTTTTTTTTTCTTTTTAAAATTTTTTAAAAAATATTTATTATTGAGAGAGAGAGAGAGAGACAGAGAGAGAGAACCAGTGGGGGAGTGGCAGAGGGAGAAGACACAGAATCGAAAGCAGGCTCCAGGCTCTGAGCTGTTAGCACAGACCCCCATGAAGGGCTTGAAGTCGTGAACCACAAGATTATGTCCTGAGCCAAAGTTAGATGCTTAACCGACTGAGCCACCCAGGAGCTCCAAGGAATGCAATTTTCTGTCTGTTTTCTTTTTGGGGTAAAAGTACCCTCCTTTTCAAAAATAAACCAGATAGGTTATTTCCTTGATTTAAAATATCTCCATGAAAGGAGACAGATTACCCAGGGCATATGTATGACTGTGCCTGAGTGTTTTTTGTGTTTTTTTTGTTTTTGTTTTTTTTCCTTTCTAACAATCTGTCAATCTCTTACTCCGCAACTCTCCCATAGCCCCATCTGTGGATTTGGAATCTTGACTTGCCCTCCAGGAAGGATTATGGTCCTTTCCCTGAAAATGAGGCTTGCATTTCATGGGACGTGAGAAGCTCTGACTGCTTAGTGTCACAGCTACTATTACAGTTGGAGCTGAGCCACATGGTGAAGGGCCAACCCTTAGCCTTTGCTGTAGCTTCTTTTGTCCCTGTTCTTTGACCTGTAGAATGGGACTAGTAAGAGGGATCTGGCTTCAGAAGACTACTATTTATTTTACTTAAAGATTGTAAAGATGGTTAAATTCAGTGGGCTTTATGAATATTTACACAACATGTTCAATATCGGTGCTGTTTGTGGGTGACTGTTAGCCGGGTAGCAGGTAACTAGCACCTTGAGGCTATGACTCTAGGCCTTTAAATCATGTTGGCCTCAACATTCTGTTCTGCTGCCAAGTTCCTGGTGGAAGTCAGCACAGTGACTAAGGGAAAAATGCGGACCAGCTTCATAGATCTTCCACGTTAACACAGACGTAGGTGCAAATGCACACTGCCTGATAGGTTTTAGTTACTCAAATCAATAGAAGTACTGTATTCTAGTTTGTTTGTTTTTTTTTTTAATTTTTTTTTTCCAACGTTTATTTATTTTTGGGACAGAGAGAGACAGAGCATGAACGGGGGAGGGGCAGAAAGAGAGGGAGACACAGAATCGGAAACAGGCTCCAGGCTCTGAGCCATCAGCCCAGAGCCCAACGCGGGGCTCGAGCTCACGGACCGCGAGATCGTGACCTGGTTGAAGTCGGACGCTTAACCGACTGCGCCACCCAGGCGCCCCTGTATTCTAGTTTTTACGTGTCTTGGATTCTCTGAAGAGGTTTTATGCTGGTTTGCAAAGTTGTTCTGTCTCTTACATCCCAAGGCCTTTGAGCATTTAAGTCTTAGTAGCTGAGACCTTTCTGAGTCTACAGAGAGAAGTGACAAATATTACGCTCTCCCTCTGATCAGAATTCTCTCATTGCTTTTCATGTCACTGAGTAGAGAACAAAGCTCTTAAAGTGGCCTGCAAAGTCCTACAGGATTGGCTGCCCCCGGGTCCATTACCTGTCTGGCTTTCCCTAGTGCTTTCCCCTGTTCTCACTCAGTGACAGGCACATTGGCTTTCCTTAGGCAGTGCCAACATGCCACATGTGTTCCTGCCTGAGGCATCTGTGTCTAGTGTCTGCTCTCTGTAGCTTTTTCCCCAGAGATTTGCGAGATTTGCACAGCTTGCTTTCTTCCCTCCTTCAGGTTATTTGTACATTCCTCTTTGTCACTGACACCTTCCCTGACCACCCTGTCTAAAATTGCTAATAGGCCCTCATTCCTGCCTTTCTGCTGTGTATTTTATTTGCTTATTGTCTGTCCTACCCCCAAAATAATATAAGCTTTATAGAGCAGGGAGTTTTGGGGAGTGTCTATTTTGTTCACTGCTCTATCCCCAGCTCTTAAAGCAGTCCTTGGCACATAATAAGCCCTCGAAAATACTTGATTGTTGAAAAACACACGATGCACTATTGGCCTCTGTTCTGAGTCACCTTGTACCTCCTTCCTTGGATAGGAAGTCCTAAGGCAACTTGCAAGCCCATGACCTGCCTTTTTGGACAGTGCTGGCCTAAAGATGATAGGCTGAGCCACTGAAGGAAGTGTTGCCACCAACAGGAACTTAGGTATTTACAGCACTTGGTACCGTCAGGTTGGCATGTCATGCCTATAGGCAACTTTTAAACCTCCTCCATTTATGCTGTGGCATCTCTCTTTAGATGGGAGAACATAAGCTTCAAAATAAATAAATCAGTGATAATGAATGTGAAAGGACTTTAGAAACTGTAAAATGCTTCGAAAATGATAATTCCATTGGACTGAAGAATGTTTCAAATTGTTCAACAATTTGAAATAGTTAAGTAATTTTCCAGGAAGAAATGTTATGGGCCAGCTTCTTCGTAGGTTTTTTTTTTTTTTTTTTTTGTATGTGAGTGCTATTTTTCTCCATCCAGGCCTGTGGACTGGGTCATAGAATATAGCTACAGGCTAGGACCTGAACCAGCCATGAGCAGAGAAGGGAAAACTCATCAGTCAACCCCTAGATTGAGGGCATGTGCCTTCTTTGTGCATAAGACTATTCAGATACCAAGTAGCTGAAAGAGTGTAGGGCAAATGGAACTCAGGTTGGCCTGTGTTAGTGTTTAAACGACTGTGACTAATTTCAGAAAATGAGGCAGCTTAGCAAAAAAGTACAGTTCTTATTCTTAATGAAAGCCAGCCTATTCTGGAGGAGGCCAGTAATTCCCATGACCCAGATTAGTTTCCTACCATTGGAAAAAATTAGGGATTAATGCTGTTGATGGGCAGACTTGAAGGTAATATTCTTGTTTGCTTTCAAAACATCCTTTTAAAAATAATCAGGTTCTTCTTTTACCCATGATCTCTTTAGGTTAAGCTTTTTAGAAGAATGGGATGTGGAACAAAATGGCAGCCTATATACTGTGTATAATCTATCTCACACATGTCTGCACATACCACACACACACACACACACACACACACACACACACACACACACTGCATTGTACCAGGGCATTTAAGAGCAGTAGCTCTGGAATCATACTGTAGATTGCCTGCCTTCAAATTCCATCTCTACTGCTTATTTGATACAGGACCCTGGACAAAATTTGAGTTTTCTGAGCATTAACTACTTCATGCAGGACAGTAGTAGAAGTTACCTTGTAGAATTATTGTAAACATCAAATGAGATCATCGATGGAGTACTTAATTCCTGACGCAGGTTAAATGCTGAGTTGCTCTTACTGTTGATGACAGTTTTAATATAATCTAAGACAGGCAGGAAGTACAAGGGGTTTTCAGAAAGGGATGAGAAAAAGACATTGATGATATGTCTTTAATAAGACATATTTAATGAGAACATTAGAAGGAGATTGGTATAATATTGTGAGCTTATGGTATATTGCATAATGCACATTAGGTAATGCATGTAATAGTGATAATGATACCCTGTGAATATGTTGTGGACGTTGCACCTTGCAGATTAGCGATGTGGCCAGGGAGAGCCACGTGGTTTGTTACGTGCCTTCAGTGTCAGGGTGAGGTGTGCTGGCTACTCCCCCAACAGCTATCCCCAGCTTGGCAAAGACTCTGAGGCACCGGTAGGTTACATGGAGGTTTAAGCCAGACATTTAGTGCAGCTGAGCCTTGATACCCTTAGATGAAGCTAGCCTCCCAAAGCATGCACGTGCCCTTTTTTCCCCCCTTAATACCTGATAGGAACAAGCTCTATCCTAGGCCCTGGGGGTGTGGCATTGAGGGAGATTAGTACCATCTCTGTTCTCTTGGAATAAGTGGGGGAGACGATGGCAATTCCATGAATGGTGACATAATTCAGTAAGTGCCAGGAAAGAGAAATGAGGAAATAGCATTGTAACAAGATACCTGGCCTGGTACAGAGTGTCCAGAAAGACCTTTCTGAGAAAGTGCAAGTAGTAAGTAGGAAAAGGACAGATCAAGAGGAGCTGCAGAGCTTCCCTGGTAAGGGGATCACCATAATGAAGGACCTGGAAGAGGTTAGCTGGACCCTGTAGGATCTTGTAGGCCATGCCAAGGGTTTTCATCTTAAAATTAAAATTAGCCAAAGCCCTTGGCAGTTTTTAAACAGTTAGTGATGTTGCATTGGAAGGGATCAGAGTGGAAATAGAGCTGGTTGCACACTCTTTTCCTTTTGTCTGAGGAATTTTTGGCACCAAGTGAGTGTTAGAGTTGACATGCATACAATTGGGTGGTACTTAACACCTTAGCAGTGACATGCACCCATCTGAAGCACGGTTTATATATGTCACCAGAAGTGGAGAAGACATTGGCAGTTATTCACAGAGCTTTGAGATCCCTGGATGAAAGCAGTGTAGCCTGGACTGATGGATGTATGGCCATAATTGTCATTTTTTGTCTGGGGGGGGGAGGGGGGGCGGGGGTGGCGAGAAACAATCCTTTCAGCCCCTCTGGTTTTTCTTTCAGTTTCTTCCTTTGATTTTATCCTTTTCAGGTTCTTTCAGTTTTCTCAGTCCTAAAGCGTTTACTCTTTAATCATTAGGAAGCAGCTCTTAGACGTGCCAGCCAACTACAAATGGGATGCTCTCAGATTTGAGGGGTTCTTCCCTCATTTCCATGATAGTGTCAAACATGCAGCCAGTTTTACTGCAGGAAGGGAGAAGAAACAGTGGTTAATTTCGTATCACTCTGAAAAGGCATGAACCTTGTTCTGATTTCTCGGTTTCTCCCTTTTTTCTAATTTAGTGATTTGGGTGGTGAATGAAGGAGCACTATTTATTTTTCTGTTCTGTCCACCACTTCATTCGGCACAGGTTCAAGCACGTAACTGCTCTGTGTATTCATTTTTGGTTGGGTTTTCCGAGGAATAGTTGTGCCTCTTGTAGCCTAGGCTGAACTGACCCTGAGTGGTGTGGGAACATCAAAGTGCTAGGGTAGAGAGTATGGCTGTTCGCTTCAACAGCACATATACTAAAATAGGGTAAAGAGTGTGGGTTTCCTCTCCTGGCTCTGCCTTTGGTTGGCCTTGTGACCTCAGGCAAATTACTAAACCTGTCAGTGCCTCAGTTTCATCCTCTGTAAAATGTTAGGGGTAGCCTTACCTACATGCCTTAAAGGGTCTTCTTGAAGATCACACTGTGTATCATTACCCACTGTAAACACTCAATTATTCAAAGCTTTAAATGTGACTTCTCACTGGACCACCATTCCCAGAAAGATGTTGAATATGGCTGGTGAGCATGACCCAAGTCAGTACACAGAACTATTTATTTTAAACTCTCATTCTGGTGCCAGCCATTGGGACAGCCCAGCAAAGTTATATTTATGGCTCTAATGGGTTTCCTTGGCACAAGCCTCCCCAGCACGATCCAGATGGGTCCAGTGTTACCAAGTCCTGGTGGTATTCAGGCAACACGCACATACAGACTGACTTACTAGAAAACGTGTAGCCACTGGGGGATGGGGATTCCCCCACCACTCCCCATTATATACTAAGGGTAAATTTGAAATTGTTGAAAGGAGCCACATGAACAACCATGGACATTAAACTTGGCCTTGTAGACCACAAAAAAAGTACAGTTCCAAGAACTTCACGTCCACCTCATCCTCCTTAGCCCCATATCTTTGAGCTTCTCTGCCCCTGGATGGTGGTAGAGAGAAAAGTGCTACTGACTATAGCTTAGGTGCCTGCCCACTCAGCCACTTTTGTAATTGGTAACCTGGGGCCTACATTCTGCTATCTGCCCCGGAGGATGCTACAGGAGTTGCCCTTCAAATCCTGATCCAGTCCCCAGTCTGGAGTTGCTCGTTAGAGGGGGAACAGTCGGAGTAGAAATGTCCCATGAATTTACCATGAACATAACCATTTACCAGTTAAGACCTCTGGGCAGGGGAATGTCTGCAGCCAGGCTTTGCAGGGAGGTGAGCTTTGGATGGCGAGGATTTGCTAGGCAGGCCAGGGGCAGAGTGTGCTCCTGAAGACCGAGTGAGTTTGATGGGCTTGCTCTTGGCTGTGAGGCTCCCAGTGTGTTGTGCCAGAGGTACTTGGAGGGAAGTGATGGAATACAAGTCATTTTATGTTTTGAGCTTTTCTATAGATTTGAAGTATTTCATAATTTTTAGAAAGGGAAAAAAAGAATAAGAAATACAAATAGGTAGGGTAATAGAAGTCCTGAAAATACAGATGCAGGAGTCAGGGCTCTTTGCCCCAGACAGAAGCAGGCCGCTAGAGGTTCCTGCACAGAATACCAAGTAACACCACCAAACAATGTGAATTTATTTATTTATTTAGTTAGTTAGTTAGTTAGTTAATGTTTATGTTTGCGAGAGAGAGAGAGACACAGAGTGCAAGTGGGGGAGGGGCAGAGAGAGAGGGAGACAGAATCTGAAGCAGGCTCCAGGCTCTGAGCTGTCAGCACAGAGCCCAAAATGGGGCTCGAACCCACGAACCACGAGATCATGACCTGAGCCGAAGTCGGACGCCCAACCGACTGAGCCACCCAGGCACCCCCGATATGGCTTTAAAAAAAAATTTTTTTTTAATGTTTGTTTATTTTTTGAGACCGAGTGCAAGCAGGGGAGGGGCAGAGAGAGAGGGAGACAGAATCCAAAGCAGGCTGCAGGCTCTGAGCTGTCAGCACAGAGCCTGACACAGGGCTCAAACCCACGAACTGTGAGAACATGACCTGAGCTGGAGTCAGATGTATGCTTAACTGACTGAGCCACCCAGGTATCCCCAATGTGGCTTTAAATTGGCAGGTGCTGCTACTTCTATCATCACCACTACCTTGACCACCACCGTAAACAATAGCAGCCGTCATTTATTAAGCCATTATTGCAGGCCAAGAGATTTATTCACCTAATCTTAATTAGCTTTAAAACTTAATGAGGTAGGTATTACTTCTTCTGTTTTACAGGTGAAAACATAGGCTTAGAGATGCCATGTGACCTTCCTGCTGTCATCCAGCTGGGAGTATCTATCTGATTCCAAGCACTGTGCTTTAGTGTCTCCTTTACCTTTTTTCCATATTTGTAAACTTGAGATAGTATTTGTCTTCTCTACCCCTAGAGTAGCACTTCTCAAATTGTAAGTCATGGTCCATTAGGGGGATGAGAAATTGCTTTCATTTTTTTTTAATAGTAAGTTAAGGAAAAAAAAGGATCGAAGAGAAAATATCAACATTCACCAGACTTACTATTCCCCAACTTTTTGTTTCTGGTTTGTGTGTGTGTGTCTTGCTATTTATGTGTATATGTATGCATGTACTCATGAAAGGTTAAGTAAGAAAACGTTTTCCCTATCATGGGACATTGTCCGAAAGTTTGAGAGCTACTGTGTTTTTCAGATACGAGGAAGGTTGAATAAACATAAAGAATAGTTGCAGAACTCCTTAGAAACTCTAAAACATGCTACAAGTGTAAATTATCATCATTATTTAACACTGGAAGCTGAACCAAAGCAAGGTGGGTAGGTGTTGCTGTGCTTTTACACCACCCATCCAGTCCATGGCACATAGTGCTAACCTGTCACCACACCGTGTCCAGTGGAGCCAGGGCTTAGGCTTGACACTCCTTGACACAGCATTCCAGGCCCCAAGATGGAAGCTATTTGCAAATGCAGCCCTAGGCTTATGCTTTCTTGGAATACATCAGGACCAGTCTGTGACTTAAAGCACTGCTTAACACTTCCAGAGTCATGGCTCTCATTTAAACCACAGGAAACAGATGTGATCCCTATGACAGCATGGGGGGCACTGCATTACAAGCCCCAAAGGGATTGACTTCTGTCTCCTCCTCTCATAACACTCCCCCACCACCATCCTCATCTGGAAATGATTTACCTCCTTCTGCATCTCAAAGAGCATCAGACGAATCCAGAGTCCCCACCCATTTCCCCTTAGACAAAGGTGGCAGGAGGCCCCTCTGCCAAGGCCATTTTCCTTGAAGCATGCTCTTTTCTCCTTAATTGCAATTCATGAGGGAAGTGCTGGGAACATGGGGTTCCAGCCCCTCAACAACTGCCCTAAAGGCATGTTCTTCAAGAGACTTACTGCTTTTCAGCTAATAACAGCAAACTCCATGGTCACAAAAGGACCTGGGTCTTGCTCAGGTTAAAATCACATGTGGAACTGTTTTTCCGCGACATTTAAAGGAAGCCTATAGAACTGCCAGTTCCTGGGGAAGGCACCACAGAAATGTCCACGTAGACCTAAGGATCTGAAAGGCACAAACTCCTGCAGTGGAATGTGCAATGCACAAGAAACTTTTATATATGGGTTTTAAGTCAAGACCCAACATGACGTTCTGGACTGTGTGAGGAAGAGGTCAAGCAGCCCAATTACCAACCCAGAAAGCAGCTCTCAGTGTTTTATAGACCTCACTAATGAATGAGTCCCATGGCCTCTGCTGGGCCAGGCTTCCCAGTGGTCTGCCAGCCTGCCTCCCACACATCTGTAAATTTGTCAAGCTATAATGGATGGCTGGTGCCAGCAGAGGCTGAGGTCTAGGCCTTTCTCCCCAGGATACATAGAGATCTCAAGCCATTAATTATTCATTCTAGTGTAATGAACATAGCCATACCAACTTGTGAACAGTAATAATGAAGTGACAGATAAATTTATTACTTCAGTATGCCAAAAGATAATGGTAGTTAGTCATGAAGGTTGCAGCTTCCCCCCCAAAAAAAGTTTTATAAGCCATAGATCAATGTGTTGTTCAAGTTTTAAAATAAAATGGATCACTAAAAAGGAAATGAATTATGTTGGGTAGCCTCAAGCCTATTTATATTCAGAGTTGCTTATCTAGAGTTACTGTACCTTTCTTCCTAATGCCTTTGGGCATTGGGGCCTGCAAATTAGAGTAATTGTTATTCGTTAATTAAACCTAAGAAATGGAACACAGCTCCAGACTTTGGGAAGTGAGGTTGGGATAGTTGAGATATAGTCCCCCTAAAAAGTCATCAGTAATAGTTGGAGGTTTTTTGAGTAAGTAGCTGGATTGGGAACAGTTGTTTTATGTGTACCCAGAAACATCCCATTTCACATCTCATGAACGTTCATTGGGCTTCTCCTGGGCACTGTGCTCAGTGCTAGCGTTACCAAGTAAAGTAAGTGCACAGTCTTGATCCTAAGGCAGCAGTAGAGACATTAATAACTTGTAATAAAGATAATACTTCTGCCTTGGTTGAGAGGAGGAGGAGGATTGGGGGAAGACCGGACAGAGACTGCAGAAAGGAAGGGGGCGCATTTGTGAAGTGCAAGAGAACATTCTAGGCAGAGGAGTGACAACGGCAGATAGGTATGAAAGTGGGAAGAGGATGGATAGTGAATTACTATAATAATAATCACTACGTTTCCCACATGTTACCATATTTAATTTCTATAGCCACCTCATGAAGTAGTTGTATTGTTTACCTCCCCCCTCCCCAATCTTCAAAGATGAGCCCAAAGCTTAGACATTGAGTCACTTGTCCGCTGACACAGAGCAAGCAGGCGGCAGAGAAGGGCTTAGAGGTGAGTTGGGGAAAGGTGTGTTACTTCACTAGAGTCTGGCCTTTACATTAAAGACATTGGAGCCTATCGAGGGCTTATAATCATTATTATCAGAACAAGTGCAAAAGTGCTAACTAAACACTTTATGCACACTGGTTCACTGTGTTCTTTCCCAGTGAGGTGTGGGGCCACTGTGGTTGTCAGCAGGGGAATGACTTGATCAGGGCTGAGTTATAGACAGTAACTGGTGGTAGCAGTCAGGATAAACCTGACTGTGGAAATGCTAGTCAGGGATCCTGGCTAGGAGGCTGTTGCTTTAGTCAGAGGTAGTGCTGAGAAGCACGGTGGTTAAAAAAAAAAAAATCATCATCCAAACCATATGTTTTTATATTGGTCTACAATTTAAAAGTACTTTGATACATAAATATCTTGTTGACTCATTTGCACAAGGGACTTTTGTGGCAGGAGGGGTAAGTCTAATGGCTTTGTTCATTTGGGAGGGGGAAGAATAAGGACATGGAATTCACTTCCTGCACCTAAGAGCCCATGTTGAAAGAAGTGATGTTACAAGCAGCTTGTAGATATGCATACTTATTGATTGAGGCACAGAACCGGAACCTTTGCCCTTGCCAGGTAAGAACTTGACCCTGAGCATTAATGCTTTCAGAAACATGATGCGTACCTGGGAAGTGTGTAAGTAAAATGGAGACACAACACTACAACTCAAAAAACGCAGAATATTTTTATGTGGACCAGAAACAGGCCAAGATACCAGTGGCCACTGCCCTTGCTTAACAGCAAGTAAATTCTCTTTGTATCTGGACCGTTCCACGGTTAAAAGTTTCACTGACCTAACGACCCTTCCTGCCCCTTTCAGCAGAGAAAGTTTTTATGAAATTAGACTTTTAGCCCTGGAAAATTATAGAAAAGTACACATCTGCTGATAAAATTGGTTGACATAGTAATTTCAGTGAAGGCTCAGTTTCACAACCAGCACTGAAGGCAGTAGAACTTCTTCTCCTCCTACCAAATAGAAGTATTCAAGAGAAACAGTGCAGGCATTTATAGAATTGTGTGAAAAATACTCTGTATAAATAGCACTAAATGCTAGGGAGGTATGTCTGTGCAAACTACTATCTGTGACCAATTTCTCTCTAGTTGCTAGTAATGAATAGTTTCCTTTTTCTAACAGGTGATTTAGTGAAGCCCCTAATATTTTCTTAACAGTACTAAATTGAGCCTAACTTTTAACTTATTTGTTGCCTGTAGATCATTTGCATATTTTTATACGCAAGGCCAGCAAATGAACAATTAAGTTTTATGGCTAGGTCATGGTGGCTGGGGTATGAAGATCAGATACATGTTTTGAGTAGTACTTATCCAAAACTAAGTGTATGTATTTAGCAGATTACTCAGACCCAGCTACTGCTGACCCTGTGTGTTCTTAGACTTTGAGTATAAGTGACAATATAAACACAGCCATATACATGGATATACACAGTGGTGCATTTTTATTTCTGTTTGTGCCACATGTTTTGCTTAATGAAAGCCATATGTTTTATGTGATGGAGTTTAATACTTTGAGCCTAAAGTGCTGGACTTCGTAAGATCTATCCATTGTTTAAAAATAAGTCTGTTTGGGGGCACTTGGGTGGCTCAGTCGGTTGAGCATCTGACTTCTGCTCAGGTCATGATCTCGCACTTCATGAGTTCAAGCCCCACATTGGGCTCTGTGCTGACAGCTCAGAGCCTGGAGCCTGCAAAGCATTCTGTCTCTCTTGTGTCTTTGTCTCTGTCTCTCTTCTCTCTGCCGCCTCCCCAACTTGTACTCTGTCTCTCTCTCCCTCTCAAAAATAAACATTAAAAATAAATAAAATAAAATTAGGTTTCTCTTGTGCCTTGTTTGCAAATGTATGAAAGCCATCAAGAGTTTTTATATTTGCACTAGAGAAAATGCTAATGATCACCACAGGAGTTTAAGCAGCAGCGAAGTATAAAAGTCATAATTAAGAAAGTTTAGCAGTTACCTGGATTTGCAGAGCAGGGATTCAGATGTGCAAAGTTTCACATTTTGGAGGGCAGCTGCTTTGGTTGGTTGGTTGGTTGGTTGGTTGGTTGGTTGGTGTAGGCAAAACAGAAATGTGTAAAGGAATGTCATATCCTGAAAGAGCAAAGTAGCCTGAATACTGAAGATTTCTAAAACTCTGGGGGACAAAAATACAAGTAGAGAAGTCTCTCTTTGGACTTGGTATCTGAAGATGTCCCAGGGTCTGACTCCGGCCAGATGAGGAGTCTGAAGATAGGGGAAGGCACCGGGAAGTCAGCTATCTATTTGTACAGTCTTTCTCTCATTTGTGCCTTTTCTTTTCCTTCCTCCCAGTGTCGCTAATAACCACAAGCAGAATCTGATGACAGTGGCAAACCTCGGCGTGGTGTTTGGACCCACCCTACTGCGTCCTCAGGAAGAAACAGTAGCAGCCATCATGGATATCAAGTTTCAGAACATTGTCATTGAGATCCTCATAGAAAATCACGAAAAGGTAATATACTATTGGTTACTGTGAGTGAAGAATTTACTTTGGGGGGACTTGAGTTGGAAATGGCATTCAAGGTAGTTGCAAGTTCCCATTGCTAATGACTTTTACACCATGATGCTGATGAAGCTGCTAATAATGGTGGTGGTGTTAGTGACGGTCATCTTGTCATGGAAGCTTTGGCCAGATGGAGAGTAGGGCAACAACAGTGGTTGTTATGGTAGCGGTTGTGATGGGCAGCACTGGTTGAGCCTTTCTTCTGTACCAGGAGCTATGCTAAGCACTTGATGTGGGTTGTCAATGTATGGTCACAACAATCCAATGAAGAGGTACCCTTTTGACCCTCATTTACAAAATGCCCTTTACCCATTTTTTACTTGATTGTCTTCTCATAAATTTCAGGTTTGTTTGTTGCTTGGTTGGTTTTAATACTAGGGAGAGTAAACTATTTTTATCTTGTAGTGCAGATGTTTTTCCTACTGTGTTTACGTTCCAGTTTTCTAAATGGTGTATTTTTTCATAGTGTGTGTGTGTGTGTGTGTGTGTTGGAGGGGGAGTCTGTTTTCTTTTAGGGCATTGGGGTTTCTGGTCTTTCTTAAAAAGATGTCTCTCATCGTACATAATAAACTATGTCAACACAGAGCTATCCTTACAGAACTGCAGTGGGGCCATGAAGCTTCATTACATCTGCCCCATCTTAGTTCCCACTAGCAAATTCTTAAGAAGCTTCTCAGAATTCATAGGGTCTCCTAGAACACCATTTGAGAGCCACAGTGATGAGATATAATAAAAAATAATTTTAAAAATGCTGCCCCTCCTAAATGAAAACTCTGCTAGAATGGTGATCTAATTGTGCTAGATAACCTGCAAAATAAATGTACAGTCAGACCACTTCTCACCACTTGTCTGCACCTGATAACCCTCTAACATAAGCCGTCATCATCTCTTGTCTCAATATTTACAAGAGCATCCTGATTTGTTCTCTTCTCCCACCCTTGGCCTCTCTATTTTGATATTAGTCACCAGAGTGAGATTTTTTTTTAAGTGCTAAGTCAGATCATACCAGTTGTCTGCTAAGCACCGTCCACTGGCTTCCCACTTCACTTGGTGAAAGTCAGTGCCCTTACAAGAGCCTAGAAGATCCCACACAGACTCTGCTCTTGCCTCTTTTACTTACCTCATCTCATCTACAGCCTTCTCCTTCAGTTCATTCCTATGGCCATCTTGACGGCCTTGCCTTTCGTTGCAAACATGCCCACCTCAAGGCCTTTGCAGTTGCTGTCCCAGTACTTGGACGAGTCTTCCTCCCTGTAACTTCATGGTATACTTTCTTACCTCTTTTAGGCCCTCTAAGTGAGGCTTGCCTAGATCTCTCTGTTTAGAATTGCCTACAGTCCCAACTCCAGCATTCCCCTTCCTGCGACTCCTGCTTTCTCTCTCTGTAGCACTTACCTCTTCCTAGCATGCTACATGATTTACCTCCTCATTAAAATTTTGCCTTTCTGACCTCCACTATAATGTATGCTTCATGCATGCAAGGACTTGGTTTTGTCCACGGCTTTGTCCCCAGGTCCTCATAGGCACTCAGTATATTTGTGTTGGATGAATGAATGGGCTCTTGTGGTACCTGGCCTCCCTAATGGCTCCAAGTGACCCTTGCCTCCTGGTATTCACTGCCTTGTGTAGTCCCTTCACTGCATAGGGGAACCCAGTATTGATCCCTATGTGATCAATTGGCTATTGCAAAAATAATGGAGTATGACTTTGGACACTGATCAAATAAGGCCTTGCAACATTGCCCTTGGCTTGTGGACTTGCTCGCTTTGGGGAAAATAAGCCACCATGTTGTGAGGGCAGTCACACAACCCTGTGGGGAGAAAGTGAGACTTCCTGCCAGCAAGCAGACCAATTTGGCCACCAAGTGAATGAGCTGCTTTGGATGTCACACTTTCAGATGATGCAGCCCCCACCGACATCTTGTGTGCAACCTCATAGAAGACCACTGAGCTAAGCCTCTCCTGAATTCCTGACCCATAGAAACTGAGAGAGGTGCTAAATGTTTTAAGTCACCAGGTCTTTGAGGTAATTTGTTGTAGAGAGTTAAAATTAACTACCCAAGAACCTCTGAGGATAAACTTTCAAAAAGTAACAAATATCCTGCAAAGTTGTGTGAGTAGCATGGCCTCTCTCTTACATGGTTAATAGAGATAGGAAATCATATTTTTTATTTGAAAAATTACGTTTTCTTTGTTGCCAACTTTGGACGATCATCCAGCCACCTCTCTCATATATAGTCTAATTAGGTATAGGTGAAGTTTGTGTGATATATGATAAAAATGAACTTGCGAAAAGGGAATATAATTGAATAACAGTTAAAAATGGTTTCTAGAGTGGCGCCTGGGTGGCTCAGTTGGTTGGTCGTTCGACTTTGGCTCAGTCATGGTCTCGCATCCCGCGTCTGGCTCTGTGCTGACTGCTTGGAGCCTGGAGCTTGCTTGGGATTCTGTCTCCCTCTCTCTCTGCTCCGCCCATGCTTGCACTCTGTCTCTCTCTCAAAAATAAATGAACATTTTAAAAAATGGTTTCTAGAGATAAGACACTTGGATTCAAATCTGCCCTCTCTTTCTACTTATTGAGTAGATTACTTAACCTCTCTATGCTCACGAAAGTACTTTCAGTACACTTTAACCGCTGCAACAAATAACCCCCGAATATCAGTGAATCAGGAAATAGAAGTTTATCTCTTGCTCACATAATGGTTCACTGTAGGTATTCTGAGAGTGGCATCCTGTGTAGCAGTTAAGTAACGCATGTTCCTTCCTTCTAGTAGCTCTGCTTTCTGCTCTGCAGATCTCTGTAATCAACCAGTTGGCGAGGAAAATGAGAAAGCGTGGAACCCTGGGTTAAGAGTGCATGAACTAAGCCTCCAAGATGCTTTCCTTATTTTCTTCCACATTCCATTGGCCAGAAGTCAGTCACATGGTGACATCTAATTGCAAAGGAGGCTGGGAAAGTGACTGAACTGTGTACCCAGAGCAAGGGGAAGCTAGTTTGATGAGCCGCTAGCCAGTTTGCCATGTTTCTTCAGTTGGATTGCTGTGAGGCTTAAACAAGATGATACATAAAGGACTTAGCCAAGAATCTGGCATGAAGTAGGGCTCATTAATGGAAAACTATTGTTTTTAACAGTCTCAACAGAGTTCTCTGAAAATAGAGCTCAAGTCTACTTCTGAATGTCACATGTTCCCCTCTCCCCAAAATAATATTTTTTACAACTTAATCTTTTTGTGAATAAACGATTAAATGTTGAGACAGATATGTGAGGAATGAGCAGTTGGATTATATTCCATCTCCCCAAAGGGCAGTGTCTGATGATTTTTGAACTGTAACTCTTTTTGGTATCTTTGGGCCTTCAAAGCCAGCAAGCACATTCAAAAGTCACAAGGTATGGAAAAGGACCAGAAAGTGCTAAAACAATATTGAAACTTGTGTAAACAAGGAGCCATCCTGCCTAGGGCACAAAATACAGAAATAGAAATGAAATTTGAAGTGCATGGTCAGGACTGTAAGTATATGGGCAAGAACTGGTTGAAAATACACATCTGGTTTGTTGGATTATAAATTATGTTTCTCTCTGCTGGTATTTGTTAAGGTACATACAGCATTAAGAGAGTATTACAGTGCTTCATTATGTGCTCTCTTTCATTAGTCTATGCCAGAGAGTGGGATGAATCACAGTGAGGTTTTATGTTCCTGTGGGAGCCAGTGATGAAGGACTATGAATGAAAACATTTCTGGGATGAAGGCTGCACCAGAGTGCCTGTCTCCAGTGGTGAGGGAGCTAACGTACCACCTCGATAGAGGACCCCTCGGGGGTCCACGATGGGCCAAAGTTTGCAAGACCTGGATATGTGCATAATTCTGGGGAGAAAGTCCTTCATATTCATTCATTAGGTTTGCCTTTTTGGTAAAAACAATTTAGAGTAAGTCAGCTGGATTACTTTTTAAATATACCTTTAGGGCTGGTTGGGTATAAAATAAGCACTTGTTAGATGCACCTAATAGGAATCCTAAGCATCCGTGGCCATCCTTTGGCCCCTGGCTTTTTGGAGATGATGCTTTGGATTAATTTCCTCCCATTTGATGAACTTCAGTCATCAAATCCAGAGCACTTTTGTGTCCTCAGATGAATATTGTCAGAGACTTGTTCTTTAAAATTTAAGCTATTAAGATCTTAGTTAATATTTAATGAGCATTCCCTTAGGCTTGACTGTAATTTTCTAGAAACATGCGCACATACACAAATGTCAATGAGTGACTACTTCTTTAATTAGCATCATGAGTAGGACAAAATTCTGAAACCCCACATGAAGAAATGCTTTCCAACAGCATCTTTCCATCCTGTCCTCCAGTAAGAAGCATGCAATAGTATATGCCCTCTTGCTTGAAACAAATCTGAATACAGGTCTTAAATATATGGCCCCCACAATTACTGGCATCATACTCCCTCATATTGTTACAAACATTTTGTAGAACATATTTACTTGGTCCTTTGGAATAAAATTAGGAGACACCCAATAATAGAAGATGGTACCAAGAGAGGGTGTAGAAACCTAGGCATCTAGCCATTGGACACACACATAGACACACACACACACACACACACACACACACACACACACACGGTTGGGGGGGGAGAGTCTTTTGTTTTGTTTTTCTTTTTTTTTTTTCAATATATGAAATTTATTGTCAAATTTGCTTCCATACAACACCCAGTGCTCATCCCAAAAGGTGCCCTCCTCAATACCCATCACCCACCCCCTCCCTCCCACCCCCCGTCAACCCTCAGTTTGTTCTCAGTTTTTAAGAGTCTCTTATGCTTTGGCTCTCTCCCACTCTAACCTCTTTTTTTTTTTTTCCTTCCTTGGGTGGGGGGGGAGAATCTTAAGATGCCTATTTCAATTATCTATTCCTGCATAAAAATCATCTCCAAACCTAGTTTCTTTTTTTTTTTTTTTTAATTTTTTTTTTTCAACGTTTATTTATTTTTGGGACAGAGAGAGACAGAGCATGAACGGGGGAGGGGCAGAGAGAGAGGGAGAGACAGAATCGGAAACAGGCTCCAGGCTCCGAGCCATCAGCCCAGAGCCCGACGTGGGGCTCGAACTCACGGACCGCGAGATCTTGACCTGGCTGAAGTCGGACGCTTAACCGACTGCGCCACCCAGGCGCCCCCAAACCTAGTTTCTTAAAATAGCAAGGATTTTTTTTTTCCCTCAATTCTGTGGGTCAGAAAATTTGAGGAGGGCTCCTGTGTGTTCCATATGGTATCTGCTGGAATGCTTTGACTGCAGCTGGATGATCCAAGAGGGCCTTAGTCCACACATCTGAAACCTTGGTACTAGTTGTCGCTTGGATACCTTGATCCTCTTCCTGGGAGTCTCTGTCTCTCTGTCTCCATGTGATCCCTCATCACTTGGTAGTCTAGGGCAAACTATCAGGGGGGCAAACAGAGAAACCACAAGGCCTCCTAAGGCGTAGGCCTGGAATAGACAGAGTGTTGCTTCAGCCACATTCTGTTGGTTAAAGCAGGTCACCAGGCCAGCCAGATTGAAAGGGTGGGAAATAGAACCCACCTCCGCTGGGAGAAGCACTGTGCTCATAGAGGTGAAGGAGCAGTTGTGGGCCGCCGTCTGTGCAGGGGTTCTCTCATAAGACCTCACCTCGCATGCCTGGCGGGTTTGCGTGTAGTTTCTGTTGGAGAAGGCATTGCTTTCCTATGAGAGTCTTGCCCTAAACACAGGCAGCTCCTCAGTATTTCTTATAGGAAGCACTCTTCTCCTTCTCCTCAGCATTGCCAAGTTTTACAGAACAGGGGGACATTTGGTGATACTGACAAGTTAGTCCTCAAATACTCTTTGAAAGCCTCAGTGTGGGGAACTAACTCATCAATGTCTAAAACTGGAAAAACCTCTTTGTCATCAAAATTGACATTTAAAAGAGAGAGGAGGGGGAATGCTTGCTAGCCAGAAAATTCACTTTTACCTGACGAGACATCTTTTTTGAAGAGAAGGAAAAAGGCTCCTGTGTTTGAACTGGCTTAAGCATATGGCTAAAGCATATGGCCAGAAACTCTGTCCTTCACCTCCCCCTGCAGATCCAGCGAGGAGAGCACTGTTTGGAACCGTTGTAGGAAATAAATATCCCACAGTAAGTGGAGGCAGAGAGGAAAAAGCCAGAAGATAGCAATTATGTTTGGGGACTCATGGGGGATCATCCTTTTTCCATGTTTGGTAATACATACAGATAGGTAGGTAATGGATTTTTGTAACGTGCATAGTCTAGAGGTAATATTGGCCGCAATAGTTACCCTTTTTAAAAAAGTTTTTAATGCTCATTTATTTTTGAGATAGTGTGAGCAGGGGAGGGCAGAGAGAGAGGGAGACAAAGAATCCGGGGTAGGCTCCAGGATCTGAGCTGTCAGCACAGGGCTCAGCGTGGGGCTCGAAACTACAAACCGAGATCATGACCTGAGCTGAAGTTGAATGCTTAACCGACGGAGCCACCCAGGCACCCCAGCAATAGTTAACTTTTACTTATAGCTTCTTGTCTACAAGATAATGTGCCAAGCAGCTTTATATCCATCATATCATTTCATTTTTGTAAGATCAATATTTTTCCTCTAATTTACAAGTTATAAACCTGATGTGCAAGAAGTTTAAGAAACAGCCTTTAGGAGAGGAGCTAGGGCTGAAATGCTTTCACAACCCAAGCTATTCAAATCTGTTCTAGTTTGTCTCTGGGCACTGCATTGTTTGAGCACCTACTGTTGGCTGCAAATGAGTAAGATCGGACGTTTTTCCCAAGGTGCTCCAATTTTATCAGGGTACAACTAAGCATGATACCATGTGCTAAGTGGCATCCAATAAGATGAGTAAAATGTATGGCAGCACTGAGGAGAAATCATTTAATTTTGTTGGTATCAGGCTCAGACAGATAAAGACGTTTTCTAGGCAGAGAAAGAGTTGAGACAAGAGGAGCAGCCTTCCAGGGGAACGTCAGTCAATCAGGATTAATTAACTCATGTGTATTAAACTTTACACGGTTGAGAAAGAATGGTGGGTAATATGTTAGCAAGTGGTGGGGGATGCTGCCAAAAACTGTTGGTTTTACCCATTGTCTGGAGTCTTGAAAGCTATAGCAAAGGGTTTGTGTTTACTCCTGAAAAATGAGAACTGTCAGGTTTCCAGGTAAAGGGGTGAAATGATTACCTCAGCACTTTGGAAGGACCTCCCTGGGAGCTGAACCAAATTGCACTTTGATTATTGATATCAAAATCACTTGTCAAATCGTGAAATCATAGAGCTGACCATACTATTGTAAACTTGTGGCTTTATATATAAAAACAGTTTCAGAGTGTAACCTTTGACTTACAGTCCTTACTTAACACAAGGTACACTAAGATCCTATTTTATTTGGTTCTTCGTGAGATCTAAAGAAGAATAAACTTAAGAGATTGCCTTTTTTAAACAAACAAACAAACCTGTAGTCACATTTCAAAGGGGAAAGATTTTAAGTCTTACTGCAAACTTGGTTTAAGGTAACAATCTGTTATGTAAAATGACCATTTCTGTATGGATGCAATCTTTGCCCAGCTCACAGCTGATCACTCTCAGCCTTAAAACATCAAGCAGGCCAATATGTAGGGTTATAGTGGCAGGTACCAATATTTATATGCTGCTAGTTAAGATAGTAAAGCAAAATGGTGAGTGCTGTCATTGTAAAATGCCCCAAAGCCTAGGGATTTTGCTACTTTAAATTTTTTTTTTTTTTTTGGAAGACTACATTGCCAATAACTTTAAAATTTTAGGTGTTTGGGAAGAGCAATCCTATCAAGGAAACAAACTGCTTTCTTCTTATATAGTTTTAGTTAAACATGAAATCTCTGGTTAATAACGTGTGTGTGTGTTACATCTTCCTATTAAATTCCTATTAAATTCCAACCTATAATAGTAGGATTGGACCCACTCGTTCTGTGATGGTCCACAATATTTCTTATGGCTGTGACACTCAAGAGGGTTTTTGCACATGAAGAAGAATGTGCGTGTGCGCATATGTGCCCGTGCACCACATGGTTTTATCAGTATTGCCCCTTTTAATGCCTGTCGATCTTTTATAAAAGAAATCATCATGATTCTTTTCCCCGGTTCATCAGTTTGCTTTGGAAGAGGTAGGAGGGTTGATCTTTACATTGTTAATTCTTAGAAATGCCCAAAGATGCCCCCTTTTAAAGTACGTTAACTTTGAATCTTACATGACAAGGAGAAGAGCTGGTAACCATGGATGGCCCCACTAAACACTAGGGTAAACACCATGGCCTAAGCAATCTTGCATTCCCATTGGAATGGTAGTGTCTTTCAACGCATTTGTCTTGATTTGAGTTGATTTGGGCCCACCAAACTACCTTTATCTGCTTTTACCAAAATGTCAGTGGAATTGAAATCCATTGCACTGCTGTTGGGGTTTGCACACAAAATGTACATCAGTTAGTAAAATACAATTGGCTTGAGCTGTTTTTGGCAACTGACAAGCATTTGGTAGTTTTATTTCATTTTCTTGATATTTCAGGCTGTTGTTGATATGCAACATTAATGATGATGATGGAGACTGGGAATTAGGGGAATTAATGGGAAATTAATCTTGTATCTTATGATCGTGGCTTTTTTTATGCGTTCATCAGGAATTTTTGTGACCTTTCCTTCCATTCATTCCTGAATATACTTTTTTTGGTCCTATCCATGTTAGGTTTAAAAGTAAGCTAGATTTACTTGTATGCTGGGCTGGAATGCTTCCTTCACGGGCCTTTTTACTTTTCTTGAGTGTCAAGTGTGTGCACGTTAATCTTTAATCATGTGATCAGGTTGTGGATCTAAGCATGTATATTCCCTCCCAATAAGCCCCAGATAAACCAATCATTGTGTGAATGTGTAGCTCCTTTAATGTTGCTCAGATAAGGGTAGAGTTTTGTTAGGTTTTCGTCTCTTTCTCTCTGTTGACAAAAAGAACAAGAAATAGAATCTTTTTTGAGATAGTGAAAACCTTAACATCCCATGGATTACCCATGCCATCTACATAGCCCTTCGTTACTAAATGGAATTGGTTTCTTCTTGAAGGACTATTAATAAAACTGCCAAACTACTTTCTAAATTGTTGATCTCTCTGCCAAAATGCTGATAGCGATAGGACATCGGACTTCCAATTGTCCTTAAAAACCCTCTCTGGTAGCTGTAGCCTATGAATTTGGTTTCTTAACTGTTACTATAAATGAGCCCTATTACGACTTGCCTGGCTTTCCCATGGAAAGGCGCTGGGTTTATGGCTTCTCGGTCCCTAAGTGGCCTTGCTGCACTGTCTGTCCATGAGAGGGAGTGGGCAGTCTGCGAGCCCTGCTTGGTAGTTCCAGCCTTCCACTCCCAAAGCAGACAGTCCTCATGTTAAACAAGCCCAGATTTGTTGATCCTTTAATACTTGGAACTGATGAATTTGTGTCTCAGGAAAACATTCAGTCTCTTCTGTTTTGCTTTGTAATCCCCAGGCCTCTGTCATTGATTTATTGTCTGAGAGCTACTTTGCAGTTCCAGACCAGGAACTCTTCATCATGACCTAATTTTCCTCCCATAAAAATCACAGCACATAATAAAGAGTGTACCCCACACATTTTAGGGAAGCTCCTAATCCTTGTAAATTACAGGAGCATGTATGAACGGGACCAGAAGAGGTGTAAAAATGTGTATGTGCCATGGCTAAAAACAAATTTAGCAAGTGTCAGTGGTCTACAGTGTCAAGATGGGTCTCTGGCAGGCAGGGGGGGGGGGGCAGGCAGTGAAATTTGAGTTTTGTAGATGATGCAAAGGAAAAGAACAGGAAATTTTAACATTGCTGTAAGCAGTTAAGATCGATGTTTTGCAAAGAGCAGTAATTAAATTTGCACTTATAAATTAAATCCTTGTGTCCTGACTGCAAATAATTCATTGTTGAGTCTCCACTTATTTCCCTTCTTCCACTTTTTTATTGAATGCAGTAATATCTCTTGAACGCTGAGTGTCAAACCGTGTTAGGTGTTTCAGTCTGCGCCACAGTCCTGGGAGTTTTTACAGATGAGGCATCTGTAGGTCAGAGAGTTACACAACTTGTTCAGAGTTCCAGAACTACTAGTAGGCAACTAAAGTCAGATCCATTGAACTGTAAAACTTGTATCCTTTTTGTTTTGTCCTCTGTCTCTCAAATTAATAATAGGTATAAAGACTACAGGTGGTTAAGATCCAGACAGTCGTGCTAAGTTTCCAGTCCAGCTACGTGCACATAGGTGACCTTGGACAAATCAGTTTATCTTCACGGAGTCTTAGTTTCCTCGCATTCACTATACCAAGAATAATAGTACCTTTCTTACAGAGTTATTCTGAGTAAAAATAATGAGATAATTTATGCAAATAACTGAGCATGATGGCCACTCAATACCTATTGGTTATTTTATTGTTATTTATACCACTACCATCTCTAGCCCATTCTTTGCTAGGTTCCGTGTGCTCAGTGCTTCATGTGCCTTAGCTTTTTAATAGCTCTGTGAGGAGGCATAGGATCCTCCTTGTTTACACAAGAGAAACAGGCTCAGAGGGGTTGAGGCTCTTGCCTGAGTTGAACCCAAGTCTGTCTAGCTCCCAAGCCTCTTTGCTTTCCACCCATATGACAAGTGTACATTCCTTTCCTGTGCTTTTTGTGGCCTTGTGACAGTGATGCTGATTATCAGTGTTGGTGAGGTCAGTGCAGCTGTAGGTGTTGCCCACTGAGTAAGCAGCAGAACCTGGACTCCACCCGGTTCTGTGTGACTGCAGAGCCCAAAGTGCCCTGACCACTCTCCTGACCACAGCTTAAGGAGAAACAGGAGCTTGGTATTTATGGGACTGCTAATTCCACTTATAGGAAGCTTGAAATTGAGAATACTTGGAAGAGTATCCAGAGTTGTATTTTTATTTTACAGTTTTATTCCTCAGTAGCTTCCAGAAAGCTTATAGCCTTCCCAATAAGTTTTTTTTTTTTTAATGATTATTTATTTTTGAGAGAGAAAGTGCAAGAATGGGGGAGGGGCAGAGGGCAAGGGGACAGAGGATTGGAGCGGGCTCTGCACTGACAGCAGGGAGCCCAGTGCAGGGCTTGAACTGACAAACCCTGAGATCATGATCTCAGCCCAAGTCAGACACTCAACCAACAGAGCCACCCAAGCACCCCAGCTTTCTGAAAAACTTTTATTTCTAAGGCGTTCCTAACTAAGTCAGAATTAGTTTGTAAGTTTGGATAGAATTAACAGGCCACTTGGGGCACAAAATAAATCCCCGCCCCCCTTGTGTATTCATTTGGAAAGTCTCTGTGACATGAGTAGATTGTTCCGGCCACATGGTAGAGTTCCATAAATCCATTGTTCATAGGTGATGGGAACTCACCCTTCCATCATTCAGCAGTCATTTGTACACTGATTGTTCTGAACAGAACAAAGGAAACCTCGTTGGATTTTCTTGAAATTATCTCTTCCAAGCAAAATAGGATCGGAATAACCAAAAAAACTGTGAAAAATTCAGATTCGCATCAGAATTCCAAATTGAGCTTTTGGCACAGAGACAAACTCTTGGCCTGGCTAGAAGGTGGCCAGACCATAGGCAGGCTTCAAACAGCCCGCATTTGTTCAAGTTTCAGAGTTAAATGAACAGCAGTATTTTGGGGAATGATTTCCCAGTCTCCTTAATGTAAGTTTGTATCCTTTGCGCTGGTGGTCGTGAGGTCTCATTTACAGAGGTGCCCTTGCACTTCAGAAACACATGTAATCACAGTGGCGATAGTCTTGTGTCCGGCACTTTGCATTTTGGCGCATGAGAACAGCCCCATCAGAGCTCTTCAGCGGCCTGGGCCTGGCTCACATCGAGGCCCAGAGAGCTGGCCTTGGGGACTGTAGTTCTCACCTGAAATGGTGCTGGTTTCCCAAACAACTTTTCTTTGAAAGAAAGCTACCCGTGTGCAAGAATCAAATACTCTCCTGTGTTCCCACATCTCTTCCTGCTTGGTGTGTATCAGCATTGCTTTGGAAGCAATTTTTCACGCATCTGCCGAAATCCACGGCCTTTCCTCACAACTCAAGTCGTCTTTGTTTCCCCAGCGTTTCCTACAGTTTTTAGGCAGGAGTACAACCACCACATTTTTGGTGACAGTTGAAATTAATATGCGTATACATTATCTCTGTGCCCATTATAGTTGCGCGAAGAGCTCCAAAGCTTGGAGGCCAGACGTGAGGGGGCGGAGGCCTCTCACTAAGTCTGAATTCATTTTCAGATGTTTTCAGCTATCGGGATGGCCGAGAGGGCTGTACTTGAGGCCAGAGGCAGAGGGGTGCTAAGAGGCACCATTACCTGTTGAAATCCGTGCTTGTGGGTCTGGGGCATGGCTTCTATAGTGAAGATTGGCTGGAAAAGCTGAGCTGAAAGAATGAGACGGCTGAAGAAGTGGAGAGTGCAGATGGGAGAAGCCACAGCCGTAGATTCCGGTTCCCACCCCTCTCCTGCTTTGCTGTGCAGCAGGTCAGGAAATCTCTCCCGTGGCACGCTCACCCTACTTTACATGCTGAATTGACCTGCGGCTTAGAGAGAGCTCACGTGAGTACCTAGCACAGCACCTGGCGTGCAGGCACGGATGATCACATACAGGAGCAAGGTTTACATGTCAGTGATATCCGTGTGCCATGAGGTGCTCACCCGTGTTGTTTCGGGAACACAGTAAAGGGGAGAAAGCCTCTTAGAGGCTGTGGTCCTTGAGCTCATTAAGAACCATGGTTTCTTTTTGCTTCCCTCGCAGATACTCAGGAGACTTGTACATATATATGCATAGCGCTGGTACTTATTTTTAGGGGTGCCAATTCCTCTGGAAGCCAGGACGTTTCTGTTGTTTTTGCTTTAAGTCCCCTTCTCTTCTTACCCCCTCGCCCCACTTGAACTCAGCTATGTTGTGATTCAGTTTATTTTGTTGAAAATTCAGTCCCCTAGGGAAAATATGATAATGCTGTTTTCAGACAGCTGTGTTTGGGAGCGAGACTGACTTAACCAGCTGGCTGGCATCATTGGAGCCCAAGGACTTGCCAGCCCATGGAGCGCAGCTGTCTTGGCTAAAATTCTCATCATTCTTAGGACTTTGCTTTCTATATATCTGCTTCAGAGTTCTACTTTAAAATGTATGCACAAAGAAGAGAGGGCCATTAGTCTGTGGTGTGTCTAATGCCATCCATAGTTGAAGGAAGTGGGGTACCCCTACCTTTCTCTTGTTAATCATGATTGTTGAGAAAGATGAAATCCAGAAGGAGGCTAGCTCCAGAGTGACAGATGATAATGAGTGGATCAATAAATATTGATATCTTAATACAGTGTGGTTGTCATATAACCATTAAGAATCACGTTTACCATTTTTTTTAATGTTTATTTATTTTTGAGAGGCAGAGATAGCACAAGCAGGGGAGGGGCAGAGAGAGGTGGGAAGACACAGAATCCAAAGCAGGCTCCAGGCTCCGAGCTGTCAGCCCAGAGCCCGACCCGGGGCTCGAACCTGCGAACCATGAAATCATGACCCGAGCTTAAGTCGGATGCTTAACTGACTAAGGCGCACCAACCTATTTTTTAAACAAGGGAGAAACGTTGAAACATACTGTTAGATGTATGGGATACTAATATATGTAGATTATATGATCCCATTTAGGGAAGATGTTCTTTTGACATTAAGTGAGATAACTCACACAAAGCACTTAACATGGCACCTGGCATATGGCAGATGCCCAGTAAATCACAGCTACCGGATGCAAACTCTCCAGCCACGGGGAACACATTTACCTCGTGCAGTGCTAGACCCAGAGTCCTCGGTATGAAGTAAATGCTCGAAAGATCTTTCTTGATTGAATGAATTAGTGTGACTATTTTTATGTGTTTGAAAAGAAATCTAGAAAAACCGAGGGAGACAGCTTTCTGTGTTATCTGTGATTGTATCTATAGTTGTGGCAGTTTAACCTCTCTGCCTTGGTTCTTCATTATAAATGGTGAGGACAGTACCTGTTGCTCCAGATCATTGAGAATTGAATGAGCCACATGTAAAACACATGCAGTGACTAATCCCCAGGGAACTGACATTACATGGCGGCTACAGTAATCATGGTAAGCACTGTATAAGTATAGCTGTTATCATAGTTCTATCAAACTTATATCTGTAAAAAGAGAAAAAATTGTCATGATTTTAGTCTTGTTTTCTTCTTATTTTCCCTGGGACTTTTTTTTTTTTTTTTTTTGTGAAAGCTTAAAAGAAAAAAGTTCATAAGAAAACTCACATGTTTGTAGTAGTTACCTTTAAGTAGTGGAATTGGAAAAGTTGTTCTCTTTTTTTTCCTGATGCTTTTCTACATTTTCCAAATGTTAGTACTGGTTACATTTGTCATCACCCTCCCCCACCCACCCCCCGCCTTTTAAATAAGAAAACACTCAGCATCAAAGATGATGCACAGCTCCTGAACTAGAAAGCAGGCTCCATCTAAGGATGACAGAGGACCCAGAACTGGTGCCCTCCTCTGGACTTCTTCTCGGAATGTTATTTAAATGCATGTTTCACATTCTAAAAAAGTTGTGAAGCAGTCGTTAAGAACTGGTCAATAGAACCAGTGAGGAAAAGTAAAGGGGTTTTGATTAATTGGTTCTGGACAAAAGGTAGTCAGAAAGCTCAAAGCCTTGGTAATAGACCATGGCTTGTATTTAGCACAATACATTCCCATTTCTCCTGGAAAGAACAACCGACAGAACATCAGGGGAAGTGACAGCAGAAGGGGCTAGAAATGGAAGGAAATAGTCCCCAATATCCAGGATATGCTTCCGAAAGAAAACGTTTAATATCATTTCTGAGAGACGTTTCAAGTGAAATCCTGAGCAAATGCTGGTGGTCTTTTCGGGTCTTTTTCTTGCTGATTCTTTCATACCACCAAGCTTTCGGTTGTGCTGGTCGGGGCCTGTGCTTGCTCCCCCACTCACAGCAGCGTGTGACCCTTTTGTGAAACTTTACTTGCAGATATTCAACACCGTGCCTGATATGCCTCTCACCAATGCCCAGCTGCACCTGTCCCGGAAGAAGAGCAGTGACTCCAAGCCCCCTTCCTGCAGCGAAAGGCCCCTGACGCTCTTCCACACCATGCAGTCAGCAGAGAAACGTGAGTCTCCTGCTCAGGGCCAGCAAGGTGCTCACGAGACAGCCCGTGCCACCTTCCACCTGCTCAGGGTGCACACCTCCCGCCTCTCTCTATGGGTGCCTGCCCTGCGTGTCCTTGAGGATGGTGTATGGCGGTGCCCTCGCAAGTTTCATTGCTGAGTAAGCCTGGTAGGACAGGAAGTAGTGTTAGGAGAATGAAAGACAAGGGCCACTTGCTGTTCAGGATTCTCTTTCCAGATCTCCTTTGGGCGAACAGCTGAGCATTGTTTCTTCCTGCTACACAGTAAGAGCTCAGCTCCGGCGTTAACTGCCTTGGCCCCTTTTTTGTTAGCGGCTTCCACAGAACCAGTTTCCTTTTCTCAGTTTGTAATTAAATGCTTATTAGTGCAAGTCACATGCCCTACTGGACTGTGACTCTGAGGGCTGGCCCTTGCTTGGCTCATCCTTCTGCTCCACCTCACAGGGCCTGGCATGGAGCAGACACTTAATATATGTGTGAACTTAATTAATGAATTAATTAGAGAATAATGCCCTCTTTGTTCCAAGCAGTAGAGTGTTATCACCTCGGTTTGACTGAATCCTCTTTTCATGTCAGAACTGAGTTCTTTGCAGTTATCAGGCCACTGGGCCCTAAAATATCCAGGCTTATTTGAGCTTCTGTAATAAGAGAGCTGGGTGGTGGTGAGGGCTCCAGCTCTGCCTGGAGTCCCATCAGACCTGGGTTTTTGTGCCAGCAGCAATGCACCGGCAAGCCTTTTACCTTCTTGCAGCCTCCGTTTGCTCATCTGTGTAGTAGGAATAACAGTGCCTATCTTAAAGGGATTTGTTAAGGATTAAATGCAATTTTGCATTTAAGCATCTGGCACAAGTCCTAGACTTGGCAAGGGCTGAGAGCTGCCACTATTATTACTAGTTATTGTTTAATCACGTGCAAATACCAAGGCTAATTCTTTCATGCAACTGACGCTTAGACGAGGCCTGCAAGGGACTGGGAGTATACAAATAGGACCTTGTTTTTAAAGTGCTCACAGTTGAGTGAGGGGAATAGACAAGTGAATGGATCATGTAGGTCACTGCAGTAAGCACCTTCAGAGGGAGATACCCATTCACAGAGGCTGTGGAACATGTGACAGTTGAGAGCATGCGCTGGCACCGGACTGCTTGGCTGCTAGCTCTGAGTCTGCCGCTCTCTGGCTGTGCACGATGTGGGCAAGTTAACTTGCATCTCGGGGCCTTGGGCTTCTCTTTTGGAAGACAGGGATACTAGTTTCTCCCTCACAGAGTTGTTGGGCAGATTAAAGCACTTCACACGGCACCTGGTGCACAATAAGTGCATTTACTGGAGGGGGTGGGGTGGAGGGGCAGAGGTGATGTTGTTATTGTTGCTGTTGTTGCCTTTATGAAGTACAGTAAAAGCACAGATCAGAAGAATCAGCCACTTGGCTTCGAAAAGGAGAGAAAATCTATATCTGGATTGGCATCTTCTTCTTCCTTACGAAAAAGCATTTCTTATCCCCTGTATTTCAGAAGTTATTCTGAAAACAAATCTTCGCTGCCCCCAGAGTGTCACTGCATTTAAAGATGTCATACTATCCCATAAAATGGCTGGACCTTGGTGAATTTAGCACCCTTTGTGTTGTTTCAGATGTTTAGCTTTCATGAGTAAAGCCCCTGTTAATCTTTGTAGCTAAATCTGTTCATATACATGATCATTTCGTTAAGATAAATCCTGGAAGAATTTCTAGGTGAAAGGATTTGTATACTTTTGGGGTTTTGACCCCAATGGGGTTGAGTTCTCTTCAAACAATAGCCCGTGTTGCTCTTAAATACCTGGCTTGGGTCCTTCTCACTTCGGTCTGCACATGGCCTGGGCCCCTCTGAGTGTAGTAGGGAACACTTGGAACAGGACTGGTCTCACCCATATCTGCCATGAACAGGGCATTAGGCTGTGGAGGGGTGTGTTCCTCAGGTGTCCAGGAGAGTGACAGTCACCTCGTTTTGTACTAAGCAATGAGCAGTGTAGGTTAGGATGGAAGCAGAAGCAGCTTGGAAGCAGGTCTACAAGCATACTCTGGGAGCATGTAAGGAAGAAGATGGAGATGAGGAGAAAATCAATTAGATCCTGACTCAAGATTAATTTTTATCACACGAGCCAGAGGATGAAAGTTAAGGATGTGTGAAAACAGGTGCATCTAAGCCGCAGACCGAGCTGTCATGTCCCTGTCTGCACCGTGGATGGAAGCATGGAAGACGGGAAGACAGTGAAGCAGCTTATCTTTCCTCCAAATGTTAGGAAATGCGCCCTGGAAACAGGACTGGAACTTCCATACACTCAAATATTTCAGGGGCACTTAGCTTTCTTCCCTGTCTTGGAGAAGAAACATTTCCATTGAAAAGAATGCGGGTGTGCATATATTCATAGACTTCTTATGGTTTGTTTTGGAAATTGCTTTTTTCTTGAGAAACTAGAAATGACATCCATGCTGGCTTGGAAAGTGCCATAGGAGGGGTTGAGTGAGTTGATGCTGGAAGGGAAGACTGGCCAGGAGCTGGAAGGTTTTGTGAGCACCCCTCACTGTTAGATGAGCAGGTGACAGGGCACTGTCTTGCTTGCACACAACTTACCCTTCCCTTTGTCTATCTGTGGATAAAGATAGAAGGCTACTTTATCAAAGCACTTTGCTGAATTTACTCTGTAGAATTGAAGTACAAATAAATACTGCAGGTAATTGGTGAGGGAAAAATTTGTGTATTTCCATATGGTGATGTTTTTCAGTTTAAGGAACTTTGGCTACTTAGTCACTTCCCAAACTCGAGTCATTTGTATAGACCTTCATTTACTCTTTGGCCCTCAACCACATAATTCATATGCTTTTGTTTGAATACATTTCTTTAAATTGATCTTAAAGCCTCTGCCTTCTTTACATGGCTTCATCCTACTTAGTAAAATCTCTAAAAATGTGAATTTGATGGTCTCACTGTTTTACTTTCTAATAAACATTAAACATGTAACCGTTAAAATAAAGATAAAGACTTCTTTCTTCTCACCTGTGAGATTTGTACTACGGTTTGGAGTCCAGATAGTACTTTGAATTTTTGAGTGACTCCTTTCCTTTCTCTTAATGTAAATATGTGAACTCAAGTTTGTTTGGACTAGAATTGGGTTCTGATACTGTCATTTGGCTGTTCTGTCACTGGGGGTGTGCACTCTTCCCCTGTTACTTCCATGCTGTGCACTTTCAGTTCCTGTGACACCTGTCCAGCTTTGGTGTGACCTTACCTTTCTTCAGGTTCTGGCCACAGAGCAAAACTTGTTACAGGCATTGCTCTTGTGTGGACACAGAAGCACGTCTTCACATAACCCTTCTGTACCTTGATTTTTGGCAGATGATGTTTTTCAGAACCCCATTTCCTCTTACTTCCTCCTGAGTTCAGTTACACTTTTCCCCTCACTGATGTACTTGCACTTGAGAATTTTCTCTGTATTCCATTGGTTAGCCCTCTCTTCAGTCCCTGTTGAGATGCTTACTGGGCCTAAAACTCCTAGCGTAGCTCACTTGGCTGCTTCCTTTGAGAGGTTCCGGTTGTTGATTGTCAGCGCACATTTTTCTCTCCCCTCTCTGCATTGCCCCCACTCTGTGCAGAAGACGTTTGTCTTAGACTCAAATTTCTGCCAATGCTCTTGGCCTCTGGTTGCAGGTTGTCTCCCTTTTCCTGGAGAGGAAGGTCCTGAGAGTCATCTTGGGAGTTCATAGGCTCAATCCTCTCTCTTTGTACTTCAGGCTCCTGGAAGCATGTGGCATATTAGCTGATGCTCCTGGATATGGGTCTTGTTTTCCAGAAGGAGTTTCTTCTTCTGTGGAAATAGACCAGTTGTGTCCCACGCACCTCCATAAGATTCTTCAGCTTTAATCTTATGGGTATTAGTGGAATCATCTCCCAACAGCATTTCCCCTTTCCCTAAAGGTAGAGACCTCTTTACGGTAACCGTGTTCTCTTTCCCAGAATGAGGAGTTGGGTGCTTTCTCCTACTCTCTTTTGGGTAGCGACTTTGGTCAGTTCCAAGGCAGCACATGACTCCTCGTAGACAATCAATGTGTGGTGGAAGTGGGACTAGGAATGTAATGGGAACAGTCTCTGAGACTAAAACTTTGTGGAAGGGCACCTGGGTGGTCAGTAAGTTGAGCATCCGACTTCAGCTCAGGTCATGATCTCAGGGTTCATGGGTTCAATCCCCTCATCGGGCTCTGCACTGACAGTGCCGAGCCTGCTTCAAATTCCCTGCCTCTCTCTCTCTCTCTCTCTCCCTGCCCCTTCCCCATTTTCTCTCCCTCTCCCAAAAAATAAACAAAAATTAAAAAAAAAAAAAAACTTTGCAGAAAAGAAGAAAAGGAATTGATGGGGAAAAACAGGATTTAGAAACATAGCAACAAATACAAGCCACTGAATATTGTTAGTGAAGAGGGACCAGAAATCCAAGTTGTATATAGGTGGTCAAGGAATGCTTCCTGAAAGGTAGAATTCCGAGTAAGATGCTAAAGGAAATGAGTCATAGTCTCACACAAAGGACAGAAGGGTGGCTGTGATGCTCTGCACAGGGAACAGGGAATGGTCTTTCTATAAGTAGCAGAGGGTAGCTCTTGTCTCTCGGACTGAGGATTGTGGAAAGATATGTTCCCAAATTGAACTTACAAAACATTCTCCCACAGAAATCAGATTTTTGTTAATGTATGTTAAATATATATATATACATACGTATATGGCACTTTAATTTATCAAGTGGTTTCTCTTGCGAAGCACTGTGCATAGCAACACCTCACTTAATCTCCAACATTACACAGGTACTGTCCGCGTTTGCGACAATGGAGGAAGATAAAACATATTAAATAACGTACTCAGGATCACACAGCAACAAAATAGGTTTGAATCCAGTTGTTGAGACCTCAGAGCTACACTATTAGCCAGTGATGATTCTGCCTTCTGGTTTCAACTTGGGGGGTTGTTCTTAAAGAGATGTGATTCTGTGTGCTAACCCTGCAAACCCCTTAATTCTAAGGGGAAGTATTTCCAGTTCTGCTTATGAACCTGGAGTCTACATTTCCCTTAAGGGAGAGATCTGCCTGTACAGAGCTGGGGGTGGGATGGGAAGGCTGATGTGGAAGGATAAACAATGCATTTGATGAAGAACCTTGAGACCAAGTTGGATCTGAACCTCATTCAGTAACAACAACAATCAAAGTTAAAATTATTATGCCTCATCCAACATGCCAGAAAGCCTGCTAAGTGCATCAGTATCTTACTTCCTTCTCACAACTGACCGTCACCCAGTGAGGCAGGTCCCCCCATCCACACTTCACAGACAAGTAAACTGACGCTCCAGAGGTTAAGTAGTCACACAGTTGGTAAAGCACTGAGGAGGAATTTGTACCCAGGTGATGTCCCTTCCCCATGCCAGGTTGTCTCCAAAAGGGTGCCTCTGTCAGTTCTTCAGCCACGGAAGTGAAAGTCTTTCTAGACTGAATTACAGAGGCAGTAAAAGCCATCTGTCCTAGCATCTAGCGGTGCCATGGGGGCACTTGGACCATCTTAAATGGATTCCTCAATATGCACACCAGCAGGCAGCAGCCCCTCTAGATCTCGTACCAACTATGCAGAGAGCAGGATGTGTTCAGCAGGACCTTTCATTTGCTGGGCCAAGGTAGTCACTATGATTTGCGATCACAGAACACATGCATCAAGGTTTTCACAACTGTGCTGGCAAATGAATGGTATCAAAGGAGATGACTGTTTAATCTGTAAGGTGCCCCACGGATAACATCCTGCAGCAGAAATCAGAGCGCTATCTCCAGGTGAAAGGTACTGACATAGAAGCTGTACTTTTGCTGGACAAGTGTAGAAGGTGGAGCCAGAAGGATTAAAGGGAACCAGCAACCAGATCTAGTGCCTTTTAAAGTTCTTCCAAGAGATTACGAGGTGACATTTATCACTGATTTTTGTCTCAGATTTTTAGTGCTTACACCAAGGTGTTGAAACCTGTTTCTTGCAACAGTGGTTCTTAGACTTGGTGTACATTGGACTTGTGTAAGGAGCTTGTTAAAAATACGGATGCCTGGTCTCCTCCCAGGTACGTTCTGAATCAGGAGATCGTGACTAGAGCCCAGGCATTGGTATTTTTTAAAGCACTCTGGTGATGCTGATGCCAGCTGAAGTGAGAGAGGCACACACCTGGGGAAAGGAGGGACAGTCAAGGCTGCTCATTTCTGTCCCTCCCAGCGCATGTCTTTGACTCTCTGTTGAGGTTTGTGACAGCCTGGTGTGGTGGTTGAAAGCAGGGGTTCTCCAGTCACACTGCATTGTTTCAGGCCATCCCTGTGACCTAGCAGCTCTGAGACCTAGAGTGCATTAGTTTCCCTTTCTGAACCTCCATTTGCTCATCTGCAAAATCGATCACTAATAATAGCTTCCTTGGAGGGCAGTTACCATGGTTAAGTGAATCAGTGCAGGTGCATGTAAAGTACTTGACACTGGGCCTAGAACGTAGTAAGCACCTAATAAATGTTAGTTACAATTGTGATGATTATCATCAGACTATAGTTTTACGTTACATTTGACTGAGGAAATATTCCCTCTGTGGATCTTGCAGATTCCAAAGGAGAAGCCCATATGTGAGTGTAATGCAGAGTCACCCTGGCCCCATAGAGAGCTATTCTGGTGCTTGAATTCACATATATCAGCAGCTAGGATGAGTTGTGTAGCATTGGTGGGTCTGGGGAGTGGGAATAGATTCTTGAGCTTTGTTTTACACGGATCACCCTAACATGCTGCTGGAATTATAGCTCTCATTAATTCTCTTAACTAATATAATTCATTTTGGACCCTTTCCCAGACAGACCCAGTGAGAGGTTAAGAATTCAGCTCATATACTTCTCATTTGTGTCTTCCTGGTTGAAAAATAACTGGGAATTCATAGTATTCAAAGGCTTATTGCATAATGTCTTTCTCCCAGCACTCCAAGCTGCGGCTTGTGCGTTTTCTCAGGTTGCCTCTGCAGATCCTGGGTGCTCTGGCCACATGTGTTTGTATTGGCAGGTGATGTGTTTATCCCCATGGATTCCTACTGTCAGACTGTAAGGTATAACGTGGCTCTTGGCTTCATTATGCATGATGACCACGTGTGACTGAAAACCACATAGTTGATGTGGCCATTTAAAACAATGATGCCCCAGAAAGCTAATGGCAAGCAAAAAGCTCAAAGTAGATCATTAAATGAAAAACAGCATGTTACAGGCTTCTGTCTCTGGCTTTATCACTAAGTGAACAAAGCAAGTAACTCATCCGTAGTTCCGATGCTATACTATTTTGTTAGAAGTATATATGCGTATGTTTCTATGTATAGAAAATTTGGACATTGACATACCAAAATAAGTATGGAATATTTGCATGCTTTTCTGTACTTTAGAAGTTGGAGAGGAATGCATCTTTATTATGTATTGACTAATTTTTACATCATTAAAAACAAACTACCTATTCACACATTTTTTTTTTTACTATCCCAAGCCCATTTTTCTTTTTTTTCAACGTTTTTATTTATTTTTGGGACAGAGAGAGACAGAGCATGAAAGGGGGAGGGTCAGAGAGAGAGGGAGACACAGAATCAGAAACAGGCTCCAGGCTCTGAGCCATCAGCCCAGAGCCCGACGCGGGGCTCGAACTCACGGACCGCGAGATCGTGACCTGGCTGAAGTCGGATGCTTAACCGACTGCGCCACCCAGGCGCCCCGCAAGCCCATTTTTCAATGAGTCATGGTATAAAAATAAATATTATCATTTTCTGTTTGCTAAACATTAATAATATAAGCATTCTGTAGTGGATTCCCTCACTTATCAGGGAACCAGAGATTAAATGAAGAATGTCCCTACTCCAAAGCAAGTGCTCAGCTGGGGGCGGGGGGGGAGGCTTTGTTGTACATAGTAGATTATCTGTTTAACTCTGATCCTTCAACCCCCGGTTCAGCCATATGTAGACGTTCGTTCCTACATTGTGGTTTTGGAAATGGTGTTGTTTCGGGGGTGGGCTTCCCCATGTGCCTGCAAGCCTCTTTCCTGTGAATCATTTCAAACCTGGGCCAGCTGCAGTGATTCCCCCATTCTCTCGTGAAATGCAGTTTTATTGGCATTTTTTCCTTTTGCAGAGAAAAGGATTATTATGAGCGCCATGACTAGGAAATAAGTCAGTCACTCTACATAGGACCAAAATTGGTAGTTTTTGCTGAGGACAACCTGCCAAAAGTTGTAATAGCATGTACTATGTCCTATGGTCAGAACAACAGATCGACCACATTTTGTACTTATCAATACGCTATTTAGTCCCTCACTGCCCAAACTGCTTTTTAGGGCTGTTTTTTGAAACATTGCCCAAAATGTTATGTGCCCAAACACATTGCTCAGACTGCTTTTTCAGATTATTTTTATCATAGGGACTGACACTGGGTCAACATGAAATCATACCACCTCAGATTTTAGTGTGGCTTGGCACGCCACTGTTACCAGGAAGAAAAACTACAAGAGAAAAAAATATTGCTTCAGAAAGTCTGATTCTAAGCTTCTCATGTACTTGGGTGTTTCCCAGAGATGAAAAACTCAGAAATTACTGTGCACTCATCATTTTTTATTGCAAAATTCATTAAGCTGCCATACTGTTATCATCCTATCTTGTCAAGATGATACATTGCAGACTTCATTGCAAAACTTTAATAAGCAGGAGAAAGTACACCTCTCTCCCTGCCACAGCAAGGGAAAGCCTCTGGGTATATTGCTTTTGTCTTAGTATTTTTTGTCTCAAGTCTGTGTCTCTGCAGAGCTCCCGTCAGTCTGGTAACTCCCTTTCCTCCTTGTTTGATCGTGTACACAGCGTGTTCCCTCCTTTGGGCTCTGGGCATCATGAGATGCTCTTAAAGAACTTTTCTCTCCCCTCTTTTGACATCTAGGTCTCAGACATCATGGAAAGATGATGTTAGCCCATATTCTGACAGACATCCACGCCTGGTGGGAAACCTCCCCCGGAGTGACGTTGCAAGTCTGTGTTTCCTATTTATCCTCCCACTCTGTGTATTCAGTGGGCTGGAGTGTCGACGCTTGCCAAGACATGTGAATTCGGTTTGGTGCTGCGTGTGCATTCCTGGCCTTGTCTCTGGGTTCCGTGATAAACACAGACCCTGCCTTTTGTGTGGGGGGTGGGGATGGGGAGGGAGTGTCATTAGAGTGAGCAGGAGTCACTTGGTAAATATGGAAAGTGAGGTTGCTTAGCTCCCAGATTTCCATGGCAACCCCCAGAACAAGTACAATATCACCAAAATTATTCTGTGGCTTTCTTTTTTTAGTTGCAGTGATTTGGTTGCATAGTCCTATTTTTCCGCTCCTGATTTGTACAAAAAACACAGACTCTGCCCACTATAACCATTACTTTGGTTTCAAGGACATTAGTGGTGCCTGTCTGAAGCACCTGAAAATTCAGTCACACAGAACTGCCTCTTTCTGTGCTAGCAGAATACGCTTTGATGGCTTTTGGTCACCTTACATTTATTATTTGCCCTGTAACCACTCATGGAGCTTTAGCATACATTATGCATGGGCCAGGTGCCAGGAATGTGTGACTGATGCTCACCTCACAGATCACTGTAACAGACCCTGGAGGGGTTCTTTGTGGGCATGCATGCCCCTGCCCTGAGTGGTTTGAATTTCTAAGCCCTAAGACCACATCTGGTTTATCACCCTTCGTAGAACATATGTTCATAAAAACATCCAGTGCTCACCCACACGTGTTTACAGTTGTTTGGGGATTTAGTTTATCATTTCTTTGCTCCAAGCCCTTGTTTTCTGTGACTAAAATGAAGAGAGATTCTTGTTGACAAACATGTTTAAAGAAAGCAAGCATCCCCATGGACTTCAAGCAGTTTAGGAATACTCCTGAGTTGTGGGCATTCTTTTTCTTTTGGTCATTTAAGTGGTTCTCTCTGATCCTGTTGATTTGACTCATAACTGTTGTTGTTTTTCTTTTTCAATCCACTAGCCTGTAATTTCCTTTTCTTCAGCAATGTAATTGTCATCAATCCTTCTTAGACCTTCTGATGACGATGCCGGAACTGGCCTGAATCATCAGTGTCTCAGACAGGTCCAACTCTGATATTTGAACAATTTGGTTAATTTCATTTTTAAAAATTGTGTTTTCGGCTGCCTGTTCTCATTATGTTTTTCTATTAGGGCAAGTACTCATTTGCCCACCTGACAAAGATCCCCCTGTTGGGAGTGACATTACTGAACCATGTTCTCTTTATTTTTTAATTCATAGCAAATGTTTTAGAATATGTCTTGGTATAATTTGCCATAACCGTTAAAACATTTGATTGGCTGTTGATTTTACTCTCCACCTCTTTGCTGGACTAACTTTGACTGTCCTGCTCATCCTTGGTGAAACACCTGTCAGTGTTTCAGCTCAGAAGTCTGCCTATACCTAGAAGCTCTCATTCTCACTATTTGAGGTCTCGTGTCCAATAAAACGGTAGTGGTCTTGCGGTCAAAGAGTGCCAGGTTTCCAGATTTCCTTACCATGGGCCCCATCGAGGCTTACCAGTAACAAACAGTCCGACTTTTGATATATATATTTAGCTTTCTTGACTGCAGAACTATGAAGTTTTATGATTAAAATTTTTGTATCTTCTTGTTGGACAAAGGACTCATTTCCTTGATCTTTTGCCTTTGTTGTCATTTTGATATAGGTTATGCCATATTTGTAAGGTTCGAGATACCTAATGTAAGTTGAAATAGAATCTCCAAAAGGATTTATTTTCTAAAAAAGAATTCTAATGACCTCCACTGAATGAAATACTGGAAATCCTCAATTTCAATTTGGGGGTAGCCACTCATTTAACTCTCTTGGCTTTCAAGTCCAGGCAGGGTCAGGCTCTCACTGTCCATCCCTGTCCTCATTCCCATGTGGGTTCATTTCAGACGCATGTCGGTTTCCATATGTAGCAGTCTTCTTGCTTCACTCGTTGAAAAAGCCAAAAATTTTACCTAAGTCCCATTTGTAGAATGAGATTCTTAAATGAGTGTTAGGATTCTGATAAAATGTTTGATAAAGCAAAGCATCTTTTTTTTGTTAAATATAACTTCTTGTCAAGTTGGCTAACATACAGTGTATACAGTGTGCTCTTGGTTTTGGGGGTAGGTTCCCGTGATTCATCGCGTGTATCCTGGGTGTTGCAAAGATCTTTATCTAATTTTTTTTTCAGTTGTGATTTCAGAGTTTTATCTGTCCAGTGTTTGTTTAATCTTAAGGTGCTTACAGTCTATCAAGTAAGGTAGACATACAAACACATGAATAAGTGCAAGTTAATAAATACTCTAATATGCACCTGACTTAAATACCTGGCAGTTAGTGTAGGGGTTCACTGTCAATGCCAGTCATTGCCAATACTCGGTAAGTACTTAATAAACATTCATTGAATAGAAGAAAATTGAAGAAGATTCTCTCTCAGATACTTTCTTTTACTAATGGATAGTAAGCAGGAGAAAAAAAGTCCCAAAAATATTTTAGAAAAACAAATGTATTTTTATAAAGGCATTCTTTTTAATTTATAGAATCATAGCCCTCTTATGGGCAACTAAATATAATCACAGGAGAGAGATCAACTATGGTAATACTCTTCTATTTCCTGCAAATTCAGAGAATTACATCATGCAAACTTGTCCTCAAGCTAGAGTTAATAAAACTCTTCATCTCTCCTTGCCTCTGAAGCAGAAATTGACTCCATTGAACCCCAGAAAGGTATCATCTCTAGTCCCCTTTTCTATATGGTGGTCTTGGGCTTCTCACAGTCTTGCAGAAATCTGTATAAGAGTATTTTGGTCAAAGGAAAGTTTCACTTAGCTGATTCATACTGGCAAGTGGCATATCCATTTTCTCAGTGATCCTCTATATGTAATTTTAGAGTTGTTTTTCTTCCTGATAGCAAGTTCCCATTTAAAGGCCCTGGTAGTTTTCCTGCAACTTGGCTCATTGTAACTCTTTCAGTTTCTCTTTATTTGTTGTTGTTTCTGTTGGAATTGAAGCTCTTGAAATAGGAATAGTTCTAAATCTCAGGAATCAGGTTAATAATCTCCTTGTTTTTGAGATGTACTTAGAGTTCAGAAATGTCCCAAAACCCTCACAGGATTTTTTGACTCTTAAAGGTTTTTACTCTTATAGGGTGTTGTGGTTTTTGATTCTTCTATAGGGTTTTGTGAGGGTTTTTTAAAGTTTATTTATTTTGAGAGAGAGAGAGAGAGAGAGTGTGTGAGCAGTGGAGGGCCAAAGAGAGAGATAATCCCAAGCAGGCTCTGCCCTGTTAGCACAGAGCCCAATGCAAGACTTGATCTCAACAAACCATGAGATCATGACCTGAACCGAAATCAAGAGTCAGTCACTTAACTGACTGAGCCACCTAGGCGTCCCTCTTCTATAGGGTTTTAAACATGGCATTGACAATTTGCCAAGGTATTAGGGGCTTCAGGTGTGTGTGTGCGTGTGTGTGTGTGTATGTTTGTGTATTACATGTGAAAATTACTCTAACATCATCTCATAAGCATAATACATTTGTATACACATGACTAGTGAAAATGGAAAAATATTTTTTATCACATCACTCTCTTTATTGCCTAAAGAGACCTGACTTTAAATGTCACCCTCTAAACTACCATGTCAATGAGTCCAGTCTGTCTTCTTAGGGACATGGTATACCTCTGGCTTGTTTCAAAGGTCCAGTGTGCATTAACCCAGATACACTATTTCCTGATAAGTGAATTGATTGTCTGCAATGGCAGCTGATTTCAGTATGGTGTATCTGTATTGACTGTGGGACAAGAATGACCTTCCAAGTCTCTAATATTTTTGCTACAGCAGTGGTGTCTGTACCATTTAGCTAAATCGTCCCCCCAATTTTATCTTCATCACATGATTCCAAGCTTTTAAGGATGGGAAGAAAAAGAACATTATTTTCTTTGAATAGTGTTCTGCAGCTTACAAAATGCATTCTTGCATATGATCCCACTTGATCCTCATGAACTCCTCAAGCTGTGCAAAGCAGCCGTCCTTCTCCCCATTTGATAGATGGGTTAACCAAGAAACAGAGTGAAAATTGCCTGAGGCCACTCAGCCAGTCAGGAGTGGAGGCTTCAAGAGAACTCTGGTTTCTTCCTTACCAGCTTAGTAATACTCTCTAAGCCCAAATATAACTGCGTGGACTGTGTACTTGGTGTTTTATATGCAGACTACTCTGTAGCCCTTATAGATCTGTTAATCAAAGAACTAACTTGAAGCTGGACATCAAATACATGGAGCTGGAGGCAACCCAGAAAGGTCTGTCTTTGGCGTGGTCAGGAATTTACATTGCAGAGTCATAAGAAAGTTGATGGCCAAGGTGAAGATATTGTATAGTGAGGTGCTGTAGAATTGGAGGTAGGACGTGGCCCTGGCAATTAAGACCAGACTGGGGGCAAGAGTTTTAGAATAAAAGGTGAATGGCACAGAAACCAAGGGGATCTGTTTGAATACAAGGGGCTGTGAAGGCTGCTCTCTTCTGCCCATCTGCCAGTCAAATGAAGACACACAATTCATAGTGCAGTGGTAGGACCACGAGGAAAATGGGTGGTCCATGTTGTCGGGTTTGGGGGGGTGCGGGAGGGGGGGTTGCTCCAAAGTTGAAACTCATGTGTTTTCCTCTTTCCTTTCCTCTTCCTTTTCTGCCCGTAATTCCTACCTTTTCCTATGTCTTTTTCTTAGTTTTGTTGAGATCTCAATCCATTCTCATGATTGCTAAGTTTTTGTATATATGTAGGAACAAAATATCCCTATGAAATAATAGTGATGTGGGGCTCCTGGCCTTTTTTTTCCCACAGAGGAACAAAGAAACAGCATCATCAACTCCAGTTTAGAATCTGTCGTCTCATCAAATGCAAACAGCATCCTTAATTCCAGCAGCAGCTTACAGCCCAACATGAACTCCAGTGACCCGGATCTCGATGTGCTCAAACCCACCCGGCCCAACTCGCTGTAAGTATGATGTACGGCTGCCTGCCACACCGTAGGCCCTTGCTGAGCTATTCCACCTGGAATTGGCCCTCTGGCCCCATCTGACTCTGAGCATTGTCCCGTGAACATGATTTTAACCTTCTTCCTAAGTGTGGAGCTTGGCTAGTTTGTTGTGGATTTTTTTAAGCATCATCATCTCAGAGGGGAATCATTATTCTTAACATACCGCTTCTTGGCCTTGGTGATCTTTGATTTACCATCCTGCTGAGGTGGCTTTGGTGATGGCTACTGACTGTGCTGGCTGCTGGGCATGAAAAGCGATTTCTTTTAGTTTTACAAAACATCCAGGCACTGTAGTAACTCAGAAGATCAGTAGCCAAGTCTGCTTCTCTCATTTATGTTGTCTTGGTTTCCCTTCTCCCTGATGATATGGAGTATGTCCAGTGCTACCTCTGTGTCTCCTTCTAGAAAGAAGAGCTCTCCAGTAGCCCTTTGAGTTTCCAGATCCTCAAACCTTAGCATGACTGTGATCACATATCAGAGGCTAGAAAAGAGAAGAATCTTTGTTACTTCACCTTTGGGTGGTAAACACCCATAGCCCAGAACAGGCAGTTTTGGGGCTCCTTGTCCAGTCCTCCTCGGACAGTAGATCCACTGTCTTGCGGTTTCCTCCCACATTGCCTAGCATGCTTCTTCAGACCAACGCATAAATCCTGTCAATCGGAGCCTTTGCAGAAAGTATGTGAGGCCATGACCAGCACAGCTGGACCGTCAGGCTAGAGTTGTATAAGACTCGGGAAAAACGGAGCTGACCTTGCCTTTCTCTAGTAAAAATAGTTTGAGGTTCAGCCACAGATTGCCTTCAGAGCAGTCATTGCACTTAGTGAGTCACCAGGATACGAGAACCTTCTCCTACCCCTCTCTGTGCCTTGGTTGCATCCTCACACCCTGCCATTCTATGTCTCTAAGATATTCACGGTTTGTAGAGCTGCAAAATGGGTCCAACAATTTTTGCCTTGGAGGAGACTAAGGGATATTAAGGCTTGGGGGTGGAGCTGGGGAAAGAACTCTAAAGTGGACTTAAGGGGTGCTTACACTGCAGATGAAACAGTAGCATCAGATGAAATCATACACTGGGAAAATAATGGTCTGTTTTCAGTGGTCGGCAGCTTTAAATCCCACCTCGATGTTCAGGAAATGGAATTACTTCCCTGTTACCTGGTGGGAAATACGGTTATTCACCAAGAAGTATACCAGTGCCTCAAGAGCTCAAAATAATTTAACTTGTTCAGCTTATGGGTGGTGGGTCTCTTCTGCTTCTCCACGGCCATGCTTGCCTGTGGAGGCTCTGTGTCTTGCCGTCTGGCTCTGTCAAGCGCTCTTCTATTTGCTTTCGTAGACTTGAAGGACATTCTGGTTTCTTCTTCCTCTCTCTTCCTCTCTCCCCATTTTGTCCAAACTTCTGTACCTGTCAGTAACTGATGTGGTTGGTTGCTCAGCATGAGCGAGGTTGAATTTCTAGCCCAGGTTGCTTACCGTCCCCTGATGGTAGCTGGCAGAACCAATTAGTGGTCTTTAATCTTTGTTTTAAGTAGCTGGGAGCCCCCTGAGTCATCACTGAGTGTGGTATGTCCGAAGGGACTGCTTTGGCAGCGAAGTGATAAATGGGACAGTGTTTTTTTAAACAGGTCCTGGAGCAAGGAACTTTGGATTTTTATTTTTCAGTTGTCTAGATGTGATTTGTTTCACATAAAACACTGGGGGTCACTCTGCCTGCCTCACACCATCCATAGTGACTGTTCCCTGCCTGCTGCACAATTTGGGGGCTTTCCGAGGGAAGGAAGGGTGATGCCAGGAACAATTGGACTTAGTTTGACTTTCAAGGAAAGTTGGATGTAGGAGTGTGGAGGTTTCCAACAAGACTGCTCTCCTTTTAGGCTTCTAGTGAACACCTTCCTGATATCAATAAGTCTTGAGCTCAAGGCTGTTCCTGAAGTAGAAGCAGTATTGATAGTGGCACTGACACCAGAGTTTGCCACGGCCCTGAACAGGGGCCACACGAAAGGCCCTGTGAGCTCTACAGCAGGTTCACTGACCATTTCTGAAACCCAAGGCAGTGAGATGCCATTTCCAAGTCTGTGCCGCCTTCATTTTTCCTGCCTGTGATTTGCTTGGGTGGACTATGGACAGAAACTAGGCGATCCTGGCAACAGAAGCCACAGTACTTTGCCTCAGAAAACTAATTCTGAGAAGCCTGTCAGCACAGTATGCCATGGTGATTGGGCTCAGTCACAACCAGCAGAGACCCTGGGGAATGAAAGGGTCCATTCCCTCCATCATTGTTCACTTTAAAGTACACAGAGATCCTTGAATGGGAACACTTAATGATGCAGATGAAAACAGAAAACAAAGTCGGGGGTGGGGGATTACCATTAGTTTGAATATTAATTAGGCATAAGGTGGGGAACCAGTCACCAGAAGCTGTCTGTTCTCCTTTTTATTTCATATATTTGCTTTTCATTGTTTTCATAATGACTGGAACGGTCATTATGACCGTGTAATAGTCATAATGAAAGGAACATGCTTTGTGACTCAGCATCCTTTGGTACTTTAGGGACCACATTTTGCTGTCTCATTGGTAAAACTTTCCTAATTCTCCAAGGAGATCAGGGCCCTCTTGTTTGTGTGGGCATAATGCTAAATCAGGCATCAAAATTAGAGATGCACCATTCGAGCCATGCCAGGGCAAGGCTGCAGTGTTTGCATCTTTGGCAGACCTCCTAAAATGTACCCATCTCTCCTGAAGATCAGAAGACACCTAAGTCAGGACCAAAGTCCAGTCTAAAATTGTCAGCAACTATTGCTGATCTATGTGGCCAGACCTTTGCTAAGCTAGCAGGGGTAAAAGAGAAAAAGAGGATTTCTGGCCTTCCCAAGAGTTTATAAAGTGTGTCTGAGGAGGGAGGACCATGTATATGGCAGTGCTAAGTGGGATTTATAGTGCATAAGTGCTTTTAGAGTTTACCAACTTTTTTTTTTTTAATTTTTTTTTTCAACGTTTATTTATTTTTGGGACAGAGAGAGACAGAGCATGAACGGGGGAGGGGCAGAGAGAGAGGGAGACACAGAATCGGAAACAGGCTCCAGGCCCTGAGCCATCAGCCCAGAGCCCGACGCGGGGCTCGAACTCACGGACCGCGAGATCGTGACCTGGCTGAAGTCGGACGCTTAACCGACTGTGCCACCCAGGCGCCCCTACCAACTTTTTTTTTTAACATGTATTTATTTTTGAGAGATAGAGAAGAGTAGGAGTAGGGGAGGGGCAGAGAAGGAGAGACACAGAATCCAAAGCAGGCTTCAGGCTCTGAGTTGTCAGCAGAGAGCTTGATGTAGGGCTTGAACCCATGAACTGTGAGGTCGTTATCTGAGCCAAAGTCGAACGCTTAACCTACTGAGCCACCCAGGAGCCCCCAGAGCTCACCAACTTTAAACTGATTATGTTGAGTACACGCGCCAGTGAGAATATCGGAAAGGGTGGCTAGATGAAATGTGAGGTTGGCGTTAGCTAAGATTTTATAGATCAAAATGGATGGATGGAGGTCACTGCAGGTAAGGGGGAATGAGGGAGGCAAGGATGATCCACAGTGGAGAAAAACAGCCTACAGACGTGCATGCTGGGAGAAAGGGAGCTTCCTTTCTCCCCTACCACTACCACCAAAAAACAAAACAAAAACAACACCTACTAAGCCAACGTTTATTTATTTATTTGTTTGTTTGTTTGTTTATACTTAAGCAATCTCTAAACCCAACATGGGGCTTGAACTCATGACCTTGAGATCAAACCAACTTGTCGTGCTGGAACAACTAGACATCCACGTGCAAAATAGGTAGGTAGGTAGGTAGGTAAGTAGATAGAGATACAGACTTGATACCTTTCAAAAAATTAACTCAAAATGGATCATAGACTGAAACATAAAATGCAAAACTATGAAATCTCTAGAAGATGACCTAAGAGAACATCTAGGTGACCTTGGGTTTGGCAATGACTAGGAACATAATCCATGAAAGGAAAAATTGGTAAGTTGGACTTCATTTAGGTTAAACACCTATGCTGTATGAAAGATACTATTAAGAAAAAGAAAAGCCAAACCCAAAATAGGAGAAAATATTTGCAACACACATCCCTGATAAAGGATCGGTGTGCAAAATATATACAAAGAAATCTTAAAGTTCGGTAATAATTCAACAAACAGCCCAATTAAAAACTGGGCAAATGATCTGGATGGGCACCTCACTAAGGAAAACATTTAGAGGTAAATAAGCATATGAAAAGATGCTCAACATCTTAGGTCATTAGGGAATCGCAAATTAACACAATGAGATCTCTGTGTACACCTGTTAGAATGCCTAAAATCTAAAACAGTGACACCACCAAATGCTATTAGGATGTGGAGCAAGAGGAACTCTCATGCGTTGCCAGTGGGAATGCAAAATGAGATACCCCCTTTGAAAGACAATTTGGCAGTTTCTTAGAAAGCTAAACATAGATTTCTCATACAACACGGTCCAGCAATCACACTCCTCAGTGTTGACTCAAATGAGTTGAAAACTGAAGTTCACACAAAAACCTGCCCATGAGTATTTATAGCAGCTTCATTCATAATTGCTAAAACTTGGAAGCAACTAGGGTGTTCTTCAGTAGGTGAGTGTATAAACCAACTGTGGTACATCCAGACAATGGAATATAATTTGGTGATAAAAAGAAGTGAGCTGTGAAGTTACGAAAGAAGCCACTCTGAAAATACTACAAAATGGTAGGATACCAAATATCTGACCTTGTGAAAAAGACAAAACCATAGAGTCAGTTAAGAGATGAGTGGGCAGGAGGGAGGGGTAGTTGGAACACCGGGCATTTTTAGGGCAGTGACACCATTCTGCATGGTACCGTAACAGTAGGTATCAGACAGTACGCATCTGTCAAAACCCATAAAACCAGTGGGTCACAGAGTGAATCCTCACGTCAACCATGGACTTTAGTTACTAATAATGTATCAGATGGGTTTGTCACTTGCAACAAATGTACCTCACAAATGAGAGATGTTAATTACAGGGGAATTTAGGCAGTGGGGAGACATTTCATGGAAACTTTAGTTATTTTGAGCAGTTTTTCTGGAACCTGAAAACTGCTCTAAAAAATTAAGTCTATTAATACATTTTTTTTTAAATCTGGATTTCCAACTTCTTTTGAAAAGTTAGATTTGGCCATGCTAAATCCATGTGTTACTTGGTAACAGATGATGCTTGCCACAGGGGCTACCTCCTCACAACTGGCCTGCTTTACTCGGTCTTATCTTCTGGCTGTATCCCTGTGATAGATTAAATATGGTCAAAGAAGCTTTGCAACCCCCATTCAGAGATGGACTCCTTGGATCTGGGCTGGCCTTCATCCTCTGCCTTGATTTGGCCAAGAGAATGTGGTACAGATGATACTGTGTGTAACATCCGAGCCCAGGCCACAGGACCTTGTAGCTTCCCATCTCATCTTGGAATCCAGCTGCCATGTAAAAAGTCAAGTCTAGCCTCCTTGAGCATGAAAGATCATTGGAGAGAGAAGCCCAGCCATCCCAGTCAAGCCCAAGTCTAGGCCACCAATCAGCTGAATGCAGCCACATGAGTCCAAGAAGGACAAATAGAGAAGCTGCCCATTCAACCCACAGATTCATGAGAAATAATACATCGTGGTTTTTTAAGCCACTGAGTTTGGACCAGTTTATTCAGCAATAGTTAAATGACACAAGGCCCGTGCGTTTGTGACCTCAGAGCCCTCAAACTTCGTTGAAAGAGGGCTGCATTGCCTGGGTAAGGTAGAAAGGCAGTAAAGGTTCTCATTGTAGAGAGTGGCAGCATGGGACTAACCTGTCAGTTTTCAGAATCTTCTTTGAAAGAAACGATTCATAAATGAGATTCTAAGAAGTTAAGATACAAAGCAAAACCCATAGCTAATGACTGAGGCAATCAGAAAGATAGCTCAAACACAGGCATGGAAAGCAGGAAACCCAGGGTTTTACTGCTGACACGAGCATAGACTGGCTGGTGCCAGTCCTCAGCCCCAGGCATGCCCATCCCCCCCCCCTCCCCGCTCCTTGGGCCGGACCAAGTGGGGCTGACCTGTCTCTGAGAACGGAGGTTGTTCAGATGGTGCTTACAAAGGACTGACAAAATAAAAGTCACTCTCTACTCTCCCAGTGACCAATGGAGTTGGCCTTATGCCGCTGCCTTTCTGGAAGACAGTGATTTTTAAGGAGGAAGTAAACAAATACTGAGAAAGAAGTCAGGGGACGTCCCACTAGGGACATAAAAATCTTGAGTAATTCCCTCAAGTTAAAAACTCCTAGGTGAATGCTTTCTTCAGACTGCTGGGGAAGGGACGGAAGGGCTTGTTAAGATGGAAAGCACGCTAGGAGGATAAAGGATGATTCTAGCCATGGAGGAACCCACCCTTGGAGTTCTCCCTGCCTGAGTGGTCCCCACCCCTAGAAAATAACTCCCTGCCCAGTAGCCTCATAAATAAAATGATTTTTTCATGTCCCTGCCGCTTGACACACACACATACACACACACACAAACACACACACCCATTTCCAAGTTATTTCTGGTGACCTAAAAGGTGTGTGCATGCCAAATGCCTTCAAATTGTGCCACAGTCAACCGCCCTCTACCTCTTTGTGGCCAGGAAGAGGTGAGAGAACACCCTCTGGAATTCAGAAGATAAACAGGGCCTGCTTCCAGGCTGCCTTGTTTCTCTGAAGCAGTGCTGGCTCCTCCTGACTTTGATTCAGCTGCTCTCAGATGAAATCTGTGGAAAACTTGAGAGGTATCTGCAAAAGTTTACTTCTGTTTTACTTAGTTCAATCAACGTTCACCCAGCATATGGTGCTTGAACACCTCCTGTGGGCCAGGCATTATTCTGAGTGCTGAAGATGGAGTGATACACGCAAGGGAGTTTCTGTCCTCCGTGGTCTTGTCTCATAATGGAGACAGGAGGTTCATCAGTGCCTGTATATCAGATGTTGGAAAGTTCTGTGGAGAAAACTAAGGCAGAGTAGAGGAAGTACTGATTTGGAGGGAAAGGAGGCAAGTTACTTTAGTGCTTTCCACTGTGAATAGCAGTTAGTTTGTTTTGGAGGGACTTCTGCCCTCCTCCCTATTTCCTTCCTGTCTCTCTATCCCCTCAACCTCTGTGTGTCTTTCTCATGCAGGGACAGATGTCCCAGGCTGTTCCCCTTGCCTTCCCGCACCAACTTCCCACCTGGAATCGGACACTGTGACACTGGAGCTGTCAGTCTGGTCATTGAGTTATCAGTGAAAAGGAGGAACTTCTCTAGGGGCAGGCATTGCCCCTCTTGAAACCCGGACCAGCTTGGGGGTAGGCATGCCTGTTGCTGAACAATTTGAAACCATCCACCTCCCACGGGGTTGAGCTGTGTGCATAGCTGTTATTTATTGAGACCAAATGAATCACAGAATGAATAGTATGCATTAAACGGTGATAATAAACGGTATATTTTTAAGTAATTTGATCACCTAAGTGTGATTTTATGTCCAAAGAGTTACACCCAAACAGGCAGCTATGATTTTACTACAATGATCTTGATTTGTCATTCTTTGGAATGCAGAGATTCAAAGAGGAAGTTTTCCTCTGTGGCTGAATCACTTTCTGTGGAGGAGGATCTTTCCTCTTAGAGTGAGGATTCTGATTCTCACCCACCTCCAGGCACAAAAGGTCTCTTCAGACTGTTTTGCCTGAAAAAGTGGTGGCATCCTCCACCTTGGGAAATAATTTGAAAGCAACATCATTTTCCACAAGGGATCCGTTGCCTCTTCTTGTTCCTCCTCACAACCTCTGGGGTGGTTCCAGCCAGGCTCGTTCATGGTTGTTTCTTAGACCACCTCACAACCATCCCACTTACACCTCAGTCTCCTGGGGCCACCGTGGCCACCACTCCTCCCAGTAACCAGGCCACGTTCCCTTGGCAGTTTTAGAGATTGTCACTGATGTGACCCGTATTCTTGTTTTCTGAGTGTCTTCCTGTCAGCTTTTCCCATTCCATAGCCAAGATCTCCTTCACCAGTTTGGAGCCCAGCTGGCCTCACTTGGTTGAGGGTGGAGATTCCTGCCTGATGACCCATCTGATTTTTATTGGATAAATGTGTTTGGTTATTAGCAGTTGTTTTTTTTTTTTTTTTTTTTAACATAAAAATTGCTCAAGGCAGCCCTCACACTTCATGACCCAGCAGGATTTCTTTCCCAAGCAACAAGGCTGTCAGTGCCACTTGGATCTCTACAGCCTGTCAGCAGAGGGGGTATGGGAGGAGGGGGGGACGGGACATCGTTCAAGTCCTTAGCCATATCCCTGTTTTCCAGCATAGTGGAAATCGCAAATGGAAAAATGTTTTCCTTCACACACATTGTTGTTTTCTTTCCTCCTTGATGAGCTAACATCATAAAGGTTCTGTATTCTTTCTGTCAGCGAATTAATATTGCTAAACAATCTCAATTACCCAAATTTGTCGTGACAGTAGATGATAACTAAAGCCTTGGGGCTTAATTAAACATAGAAATAAGTGAATTTAATCTGAATTTAGCTGCTCTGACATGGCTTATGGCACTGTATCTTTTTTAAAAAAATTTTTTTTCAACGTTTATTTATTTTTGGGATAGAGAGAGACAGAGCATGAACGGGAGAGGGGCAGAGAGAGAGGGAGACACAGAATCGGAAACAGGCTCCAGGCTCTGAGCCATCAGCCCAGAGCCTGACGCGGGGCTCGAACTCACGGACCGCGAGATCGTGACCTGGCTGAAGTCGGACGCTTAACCGACTGCGCCACCCAGGCGCCCCGGTGGCACTGTATCTTATAGGTAAGTTGGTGTTAGGCATTTGTAAATCTCGAATTTTTGATTCAGTCTTTAGGGAAGGAAATAGGCTTATTATTTTGCACATGGCTTTTAGCACTTTCAAGCCTATGAGGGGACTTTGAAGGAACTTCAAGTTGCCATTTTTGTCCCTTAGAATTAGATTTGGAATTGTTTCTCTCCCTACATGTGTACTTTGGGGAAATCTTATTGGTAGATTCAGATCCTAAATGGAGTAAATTAAAATCATATTAAAGTGCTCCTTTTTAAACCTTTTTGGTCAGTCTGGAAAGCAGATGCTTACTTAGCTAGGAACACATCTCTAGTTGGAAACAGCCTCATGATCTTATTTTTCACCCCTTCTCTGCATTAAGTATCTAGAAAACCATGCAGGATCCAGTGTAGACTTCCTTTGCTCTCAGCTACGTAGGTCTTCCAGGGTAGGGGCTTAGCCCAGTGAGGTGTTCAGGGTCCCTGGTACGACCTGAGAGCCCGTTAGATATACCCACTCAGGCTTTACTGCAGACTCGCTGGATCAGCCACTCTGGAAAAGGAACCCGGGGCTCTGTGTTCCAACAAGCCCTGCAGGTGATTCAGATACATCCTGAAGTGTGAGAACCACAGGCATAGAGCTCATGGGGTGGATGGACTTCCACAAGAATAAACACAGAATTTACTTCCTTGTAAAGCCTGCAGGACCACGCCTGCATCATCCCTAGCACTCTGGTTGTCCCTGCAGTGATGACAGTAGAGGGGCTTCAGAACACCCTGCCTCTGGCCTTTGAGATTAGTCACAACTTGTGAGGCTGATGACTGATGAGTTTGCTTCTCAGAGGAGTCCAGTTAGCTCACCAGGGCTGCACTTTCCAAAGCCTGAGGGAAGCCAGCCTGCGGCTTTGCAAATGCAAGCTTTTTGGTCACAAATCATGAAAGGGTCGGTGCACCAATTAAACCAACAGATATTTTTATTGAGCACCTACTGTATGTGTAACATGAGAAGATGAAGACCTTTGCATCGAGAGGAAAAGAGCTTGGAACATGGTAGATGACCATTAACATGTATAGGAGATTTGAGACTTTTAAATCAGCATTCCCCAAATTGGTGCAAGGAGGAGGGGGACAGGTGGGGAAGAGTAGGAGCCGAGTTGGATACAGTTGAAGAGATTCTTGTCTCGAGGACTTTTGCGCCACTAAGATGTCCATTGTGAATCTCCCAAAGGGCATGTGTTATACCATGTTTCCTAAATGTAGTTGACCTTAGCACATGCTCTTTACGGCACTTCTCTTTAGCCTCTTAAAACTGTATTCTATAGTTTAAGAAATGCTTTTCTATGTGAACACTCTACTTTTGAGGGGGGAAATGTATTTTTCCTAATGGATGGCACTATTAGGGCAACAGTCCTTCTGTAGAGCATTTATGGTTACAAATAGCTGTCTGAAGGCTGACATGGGCTATATCGTGTCCAAAAAGCTTTGGGATCTGGTGTAAGGAAAAACCCACGTGGCCTGGTAGTGAAGCTTTGGCCCTGCTGTTTCCTGTCAACTTGTGCAATTACTTTCCCTCTCTGAGCTAAACCTCTTCTGCGAAATAGGAATAATAACAGTAATAAAAATAATTGTAGTAATAACAAGACCTACCTTCAAGGTTGTTGTGAGGGTCAGATGAATTAATGCCTGTATAATTAAATGGCTAACAAAAATTGGTTTTCTTTTATGCTAAGCAAAAACTGGTTTGCTCTTAGACTGTTGCCCTACTATGAACAAATCCTTACTATCGATTTTTTCCGGTGGTAACAGTAGACACTCAGTGTTTATTTTTTTGTTTGATCCTGGTGTGACACAAAGAACCCATATTAAAAATAATGAGGTAATTTTAAAATAAAACATCTAAAACTAAGTTAACTACAAATAACAAAATCCCCTGAAAGCAGTCAAAGCACTCCTCGTTCAAGACTGGCTTCAAGCTGTTTGCACAAAGTCAGCAGGCTCAGGTGTTTACTCTCCAAAGTCTTGTCAAGCCATCTATCTACTCCCGTTGTTTCTCTGTTGGGTGGAGCCAATTGGAACGATACTAATTAGAGGAGAACCTAATTGCAATCCTGAGATTTCACTGGGGGATAATTTAGCCTCAGGAATTCCTTTCCAGCCTGTGACTCTGTGTAAATTTGACTGTCATTATGACAAAAAGAAAAAGAGTTTCTAAAAGCATTCTGAAATTCTGCTTCTTAGTCATTCACTGCATTGGTTCTATCGGGTTCTTTTAGTGCCTATTAGCTTCTTTCCCAAAGAAGCAGTGGAGCTCTTCCCAAGACATTGCTTCAGTGTTCCCTTCAATAGTCCTTACAAATTGGACAGGTGATGGGGCTGTGGCTGGGTCACTGTCAAAAATGTGCAGTAAAGGCATAAAATAGTTGCTGTACAGAACCCCCCCTTACCTCTTTTTGCCTTAAGTGAAGAAGCTGTGTCTTCAGAGGAAGCCAAGATGATATTGTCCACAAAGAAATAAATGCGAAGATGTCTGCCCAAGGATAATGTATTAGAATCCTAAGAAGAAACATCAGCACCATGAAAATAGCATAATTCAGGGATGGTTTATTTATAAAGGATTGGAGGCAGGAAATTCATAAGAGATAGTACAGTAAACCAGGGCTAGTCACACCCAACCAGTTACCATCCTTAGGCTGGAAGGACTTGCATAGAAAATGGTGGCCAGACCCGAAGCAAAGAGAGGTCTACAGAGTCAGTCCCTTGAAAGGAATTTTGGTCAAGGGGCTCACCCATGTACAGACATCCTCTCAGGGAGACAAGGGAATAAATACCTTGGCTCTCTCCTTTCTGCTGGTGATCTCTTGCCCGAGCTCCCCCCCCCCCTTGGTGGCCCCAACAGGAAGCCAAAGGGTACAGGATGTAATCCATGTTAGTTAGCTCTTAGGGAAAAGAGGGCAGGAAGGACAGTGGATGTTCTCCAGTGCATATGTATATTGTAACACCACTTATAGAAGCCACAGTGTGGGATCTGAAGGGATAACCATCAGTAAAAGACTGCCAAAATAAATCCCGGAGTATACTGCTAACCAGTACAGCAGAGGAATGAAGGAGTTGTATTTGTGCTGGTATGAACAACCTTCTAAGGTCCATTAAGGGAAAAGTAGGGTGCTGTGTTCCTCAGCCCAGGATGCACATTAGTATACCTGGGGAGCCTAAAGTAAAAAAAATGCCAACACTCCTTTCCCGGAGCCTCAGAGTTAATTGGCCTGGGGTGGTATCTGAGTTTTGGTATCTTTCTTAAACTTCCATGGTGGTTTTGATATTCAGCTAGATTTGAAAACCCATTTGTGTGTGTGGTATAATCCTACTTATGTGCAAGACTCCAGTTATATATACACCTGCAGATATGTGTACATGTTTGTAAAGTTTCTGGAAAGATATAGGGGAGTGAATCTATGCGGTTGTCTCTCATAGAGGCATGTGGGACATTGGCTTTTGGTGCAGGGGACACTGATGTTTCCTTTCAACCTACCCGTTTGTAGCGTTAGAATTTTTTTAACGTGTGTATGCCTTGATTGTTCCATTTTGAAAACTCAGAAGTAGATTTTCTCAGTTTTAAAATCACCATTTCATTTTTTTCTTAAATTTATGAGGTACATCTTTGTGCGAAGGATTTTTTTAAATGTGCTTTAATTTCCAAGTTTTATTGAAAAATAATTGGCACACGTCACCATGTAAGTTTAAGGCATACAGCATGATGGTTTGATTTTTAAAATAAGAAATGTTTTACAATCTGTGTGTCATTTTTGCCCAGAGGTCATGCTAATCTTATCCTTATTATTCGAATTTTTAGTATATGTGCTGCCGAAGTGAACAGAGGAATTTTGTGAAACTTTTAAAATTTGTTACATCCTCAGTAACCAAGGATGTTAGACCCTGTTTGAAGAATAAGACCTATAACAAAAAGGTATAGCTTTTGGTGAGTTTCACTGAAGTCAAGTTTTCTTGAATTATTATTTCAATGGCCAAATGACTCTTGTCCAGGGCTCCAGGTCAGGTTAGAAAATGGTAACTCTTCAGGCAGGAAAGGAAATTTGTCTCAAGGAGCTAGGTAAAGTAGATGCAGTTAGATCCCTGCATCTGGCCTGATTTCAGATTTCTTACTTATTTGAGAAGCCTAACTTAAGGAAATCAGAAAGTCATTTTTTATGTTTACCCATGAAGTCCTCCACCGTCTCCTAAACCAACATTGTGAAATTTAAGTAGTTCAATTTTCTTGTGCTATATATAGTTCTCTAACCTGATTTTCATCTGTCACTCTCCATCTGCTCTCTCCCCCAATTTCCTTTAAAAGCCCCATTTTAAAGCAGAATATATAATGGAAAAACCTTAACTCTTGACCTTTACAGAGGTACACTAGAGTTATTCCATAATAATTAGCAGTTGCCCTGGTAACCTCAGACACACTGCTTAAATCACCTATATTCATCACTACCCCCTGCCTTCTAGCCAGTAGGATCACCTGCTTCAGGCTAATGAAAAAAGGAACAATTATTTTTATAATCCTTTTCAGCTTCTTTTGTAGGAGTAGGAGCAGTGATACTGTTTGTGATTACTTGCACTCAAAAGAGATTTTGTTGTTGTTCTAGTGACTGAAAGCAGTGACATAGAGAAATCATCTTGGGTTTTGAGCAAGTTGGCAAGCTCTACTCAGTTTATTTTGTTCACTACTGTACTCCCAACCTTAGAAGACGTAAGCAGGTACAGCTTGCAGATTAGAATCTAAGAGTCGTGACACTTAGGGATGTGATGGACAATGACATTGGCAAGGCTGGCGCCATGCCACGTCAGTCATCCTTGACAAGGATGATGAAAACCCACTAACTTCAGTCCTTGGACTTGAAGAATACTGCTTGAAAGTTGGAAAACCCAAAGCTGAAGCACAAGAGAGATTTCTTATCTAAAGCAAATGTGTTGACCTCAATTCTGTCTCTGAGGAAGCCTGTATCCTCCCTTAACTTCCATCCGCCGTGCCTTACAGCACAGACTTCATGATAGGAGTGCCATGGAACTCTTGGCTTCCTCTGGTGGAGAAACAGCCCCCACACCCTCACACATCCTCTTTCCCATTCTCCTCTTGATCCTTTGTGTGAAAGTGGAATTAGAGGAAATATGTCCTTAGTCATCCCATGGCAGTACTTACAATGTACAATTGTCACAGTGAAAATACACTGGCAGGAGATCAAGAATCAAGAAGTGGAGTCATGGGAATCCTCGACACACTAATCCAGTAGAGACCAGATCCACATGTTAGTGATCGACATGGCCAACATAATCATCCCAGACAGTAGTTAGACCCAGTTCTGTCCCAAGGGAAGACTGCAAGTGAATAATTACTAGTGGAAGAACACCCACGAAATGCTCTTGCTCGACCCTCTAAATTTTCTTAACTCTCACTGGAATGCAGACCTACCTTTATCTTATGTGTCCCTTTGGTATACGGCACCACCAGTTGAACATGGGCTGCTGTAGCCTTCTTGCACCCTACAGCCCTCACACATATCAGCCAGAATCAGCCAGATCTGACAGACCCTTCCCAGTCAGTTAGCAAACATATACTAAACACCTACTGTTTAAGACACTGTTCCGGGCACTAGGAAAGAGACGAGCAAATACTCTGCCCTCAGATCTCTTACAGCCCAGATGGTAGAAATCAGCTCTACATACATAGGGCAAGTTTTGCTGCCAAAATGAGACAGATTTTAAGTAGTGAGTGAGTGGCTTGGTCATTCACTTAAAAATATTTATGGTGGGATGAATTGCCTTTGCAGTTTATGTTGTGTGGGCAGGGTTTCCAATAATCTCTCTACTTCCTTTTCTAGATCTACTTTGAAGTTTGTAATTTCCTTGTCTGCTTCAGTCCAGTTTACTGAAAGTGGGGAGTGGGGGGGAGGAGTGGTAGTTTTACAAACCAACTTTTTTATTCTGTTAGCCAAGAGACTGCCTATGGCTGAAAATGCCGATTGTCACTGTGCTGAGAAAAGAAAATACGGTGCAGCGTCCCAAATGTTTGTTTGTTTGCTTGTTTGTTTTTCACAGTAGGCTCTATGGATCTACATTTAAGATGCCATTTGGGGCGCCTGGGTGGCTTAGTTGGTTAAGCATCTAACTTCAGCTAAGGTCATGATCTTGAGGTTCTTGAGTTTGAGCCCCGCGACAGGTTCTGTGCTGACCACTCAGAGCTTGGAGCCTGCTTTGGATTCTGTCTCCTTCTCTTTCTGCCCTTCCTCTGTTCGTTCTCTCTCTCTCTCTCTCTCTCTCTCTCTCTCTCTCTCTCTCTGTCTCTCTCTGTCTTTCTCTCTCACAAAAATAAACATTCAAAAAAATTTTTTTAGTTTAAAAAGATGCCATAAGCCTTTTTTAAATTTTTTTCATGTTTTATTTATTTTTTGAGAGCGAGAGACAGAGTGAGTGGAGGAAGGGCAGAGAGGGAGGGAGAGACAGAATCGCAAGCAGGCTCCAGGCTCCGAGCTGTCAGCACAGAGCCCGACGCAGGGCTCGAACCCACGGACTGTGAGATCATGACCTGAGCCGGAGTCTTGACACTCAACCGACGAGCCACCCAGGCCCCCCCTAAAGATGCCGTAACATTTAAAATTTGGACTATAAGAATGCTGGAGAGAGAGAAAAAATATTTAAAGGAACAAAAAGTTGGAATTCTGTCATTTGGTTGTGTTGTGTTTTGAAGCCTCCCTACCCCCAACCAGAATTTCTCATTAGGACTCTTGGACTTTTTTTTCCTCCCAGATATCTAGCTTACTAATACTTATGACAAAAATATAACAATTTCTTGTATAAAGCAGTATCTTGTTCAATTGAAATTTAATTCATAACTTGAAGGATTGTTTTCTCTACTTACATGGAAAAGGAGAGTTCTTGGGAATTAGTAGTTCTTTAAATTCTGAGTCAATGAAAAATAAGTGAAGAAGTTTTGCTACCTAATTGTCATGCACCAGCCAAGTAACTGTGAAGGAGTGCAGGTTCTTTTTTTCTGGTTCTTTGTCCATAAGGAAATTCTAAATTCTCTCTTCTTCACAGACCAGTTATTAAGTTCTGCCTTTAATTTCACCGTGAGTCAATTAGGTCAGATGCCCACAAGCAAGCACTCTGGTTCATCATTACAAAGGAAGAAACTTTCCTTGCTGTATTTTTCTTTGCACACGTGGCTGATTTTTCCAGGCTTTTCTTCTGCTTTTAGAAAGACCACCTTCTGGCGTTTATTCTTTTCAAGGTACACTTCACTAACCAATTCCAGTGGCAGTTCAAAGGGAGACTTAGCAAAACCTAAGTTGAGTTGAGATCTTGGATACCACTTGGTCTGCACTGGGCCATAGAGAGCTCTGTTAGCCATTATCTGTATACCCCTGTTGAAACTCAGCCAGTTTGGCACCTTATTCCTCACTTGTGGTGTGCCTCATACAAGAAGGTCACCATATATCCCACCAAATTAGGCACACCTTGGGAAGAATGAGTTCTCTGTGTACAAAATGTTCAGTGGAAACCTAAGGTGCTCATCGAGAATATGAATATGTAATCAGTACGTTGGGCCCCCAGACCCCAGGAAAGCAATGCGATTTCAGGCAGAATCCTCTTCGTGCACTGCCACAGCTTTAAGCTTTGCTTTTACTCCAGATTCATCAAGAAATAAAAGAATTTGTAGTAAAAAGAAGAAAAAGAAGACACTTTGTCTGCTCAGACAACCTGACCTGAGTTTTGCTATCTATAATGATGTCCCCCGCATTTTTTTTTTTTTTTTCTGGAGAGGGTATGACCCTTTAAGGACTGCTTACATGTGCATCACTGTGGGACTGCCTTTGCTCCATGTGGTAGCTGTGAGACCGGAACATGTGCCTCTGCAAAGCTGAGGGTACAATCAGGACTCCCTGTTTTGGTTTTGTTGAGTAGGGTACACAGGTTGAGATTTTTGGAGGCTGGGTAGAAAAGAGGGAGGAGAAATGATGGAGTTGTCAGTTGGGGAAAAACTGTGGGGGAACAGAACTATGTAAAAGAAAATCTGAGGCACCCACGTGGCTCCGTCGTTAAGCATCTGACTCTTGGGTTTCAGCTCAGGTCATGATCTTGCGGCTTCATGAGTTCGAGCCCCACAACGGGCTCTGCGCACCTGCTTGGGATTCTCCCTCTCTCTGCTCCTCCACTCTTGCTGTCTCAGTTGCTCTCAAATAAATAAAAAATAAATAAAATAGAAGTAAATCTTACGGAGTTTCTCAGATGTGCTCAGAGATAGGAATCTTCTTCCAAGTCCTCTCATGAGTCTTTTTTTAATTTTTTAATTTTTTATGTTTTTTATTATATGAAATTTATTGTCAAGTTAGTTTCCATACAACAGCCAGTGCTCATCCCAAAAGATGCCCTCTTCAATGCCCATCACCTACCCTACCCTCCCTCCCACCCCCCATCAACCCTCAGTTTGTTCTCAGTTTTCTCTTACGCTTTGGCTCTCTCTCCCACTCTAACCTCTTTTTTTTCTTTTTTTTCCTTCCCCTCCCCCATGGGTTTCGTGAGTCTTTAGGAAAACGAACTTTGCGTTATTCAGTGTATCACAGTGTTACATAGGCCCTGCGGCAGACTTACTGGAGTTTGTATCCCAGCTTCACTGCTTACTAGCTGTGTCGCCATGAAGAAGTTGCTTGTTGCCTCATCTATTTAACAGGAATAATAATAGTATCTACCTTGTAGGGTTGTTGTGAGGATTAAATGGAGTAGTTTACGAACTTCCATGGCTTCTAGATAGTAAATGCCCATTAAAAGTTATTTGCCATAATTGCCCTGAGAGTTGTTATTTTAACAATACCTGAGGACGTGAAATGTCTTTGGAGGGAGTACTGAGGTGCTTTCGCATGGGCGCAGGGTGGGAAGGCAGGCTGCCTCCAGGACTCCCATCATATCCAATTCCAAAGTGACACAACCTGACTCACGTGGACCAATCCCAGAGACGCACCCAGCGGCGCGCACTGAAGTACTCTGAGGAGGCAGGAGAGCTCATGCCTTCCTCCGGTCACTTCGGAGGATCATGGGAGTATGGAGCAGAAGCACAGGCCAGAGATCTGTAGAGCCACTTAGAGGAAAGCCAGGACCAAAATGAAGCTGAGCGGCTCTCTTTGCACCCCATCACCAGCCTTCAGCCGTCTGGTGGGTCAAGGTGCATCTTTGCCCCCCCCATGGCTCTGCGTCCATGGCGTTGGAGTATCATGACCCCTTATAGCCCCAGTGCGGCTCTCCCCTGGATTTCATCTTGTGCTTCTACCTAATTCTCTGCTTCCCAGTACTGTTTCCTGAGAAGGAGAGAGTCTGACTGAGTTCAGCTTTGCTCTGGATGCTGTCATTGGCTGGGGGGCACCTATGGGCCAGAGACCCTGAGGCAGGTGCTTCTTTGGTTTAATCATCTATGGCCAGAGGGGCTGGGTTACACAACCTTTCAGCAGGAACTGAGCAGAAGCAGCTTCTAAGGCTGCCACCTTCAAGGTATACCTTATTCTGGACCCAGTTATAACACACGTGGCTCCTAGATTTCCCATCATCCAGTATTTTAGAATGTAACTCTTCACCTGTTCGTTTAACAAAAGTTAATCGCTAATGAGGCAAGGTACAGAGAACTTAGGGGAAAAAAGACAGAGGCTATAGTAATACAGAGGCCTGGATAAAAAGCAAGCCATGTTTCATACCCAACAGCCCCTTGAGTTGACATGTATATGACCATACAAACAGTAATTGATGTTTATAATCCTCATGTCTCAATAAAGTAAACTCCATTTGGTATAGTCTGGTTTTCAAAGGTAGGGGAAAAATGTGCTGTATCTTAGATTTCATTGGTTATAATAAAATCATGGGTCCAAAATAATTAAATTTTTGGTAGAGTGATTGGATGGAAAACCTTGTTGTTCACTGATGTAGATTTTGTGTCATAGTTCTGGTAATAGTGTGGGGAAATGCGGGGCACAGAGGATTAGAACTAGGTTGACCATAGTATTTTCTTAGGGGTTTTTTCTTCTTCTGGAAGAAGGGTTACTACTCTTTCTTGCCCTTCAGATTGATGAACAGCCCTGTTTCCCACAAGGAGAAAGACCCGTTGCCCTGATCACAATTATGCAGAAATAGAGCAATACTAGAGAGGTGGCTTCCTGGACCCCTTTTTCCTTTCTCTGGTTCAAGGTGTTCCAGACTCCTGCAACTAAAGTATTCCTCAGTCACTCAGTGAATTACTGAGCGTCCTCAGGATGTAAGCACATCGTGTTAAAGATGACGTACATTGACATAGTGCCCTTAATAATGAAAGGTAAAAGAAATAGAAAATATATTCCTAAGTTATTTATATATATAACATACAAACTATAGAACAACATGGAGGAATTTAGATGCTACAGGATAAAGCGCTGCTGAAATTCCCTAACCTCAAAGATGACTTTAAGCTGGGATGGTTGAGGGACGCTTTGTGATCAACTTGGCACTTGAACTGGGTCTTGAAAGGTGGGTTTGGTTTAGACCAAAGTTACCAGGAGTATGCTGGGCCTGGGGAACAGTATGGAAAGACCCAGAGGCCGGAACATAAAGGGCATGTGCAAGGAGCCGCCCATAATTGACTTTGTTTGAACATATGCTTTTCATCTTTAATATTACAATTGTTTTGTTTCTTATGTCAGTATGATTTTTATTTCTTTGGGCACCAAAGCAGGGAAAGCCTATTAATGTTGTCTTCCCATTCTAGGATTCCATGCTAGCTAGATCCCAGTAGAACATCTTCAATCGATTTATCTTGTGTAATTGATCTGCCTGAGACGTTCCCCACTTTCATCACAGTTTTGCTTCACAGTAAATAGACCTCACCATCTGGAACTCTTCTCTATTTTTTTAGCATGGATTTTCTTCCACAAGGGCCTGTTTTCATTCCTAAGTGTCACACAAGGACCTACAACATTCTGCTTCATCCTCTTTGCTTTGAGCTTTACGTTGTAAAAAGCCTGAAAAACAGGTCTGAAAATAAGCTGTATTCTTCTTGTCTGTTACAACGCAACACTAAACACATCAGACAAATTCTGACACCTTCAGCTTTCAGCAGGAGCTGTTTACCTTGGAGTCAGGCTGTACCTCTAAGAGACTAACTCTGGGCTCAGGGAGGGCAGAACAGCTCAGAGACAGTTGTGACAGGCCAGATTCATAGTGGGCTTAATAAGGAGAGAGTATAAATAGCGATCACATAGCTTTACAGAAAATTCCTGCTTATTTTTACTCCTTAGACAGAGTTGCTATGTTTAGCCTTTAGTTACTGTGCTAAACCTGCTACAGTGAGCCTAGTGTTTATTTTATTTTGGATTGATAACATCCATTCTCTTTCTCAAATTTTAGGTGAATTAGAGGAACTGCATCCCAGCAATTCAGCTATAGCTAACACATTGTCACAAAGCATCATGCACTGTTGAATTCACTGTCCTCGCCTTTTTTTTTTTTTTTTTTTTTGGAGTATCTGCATTTCTCTAAATCCAGGACCTTTCTAGACACTAACAAGAGCTATAGCTATTCCTGTCCTTCTCACGTGTTTCTGGAAGCTGCGCACTAGTGTAAACTTCCCTAATGTGACTTTTTTAAATGTACAGGCAGTCGTTATATTCAAGATCCTATGTGTTAGCTTGAGCAAGTTACCAGTTAGGATTCTTGGTTACAAGTAATAGAAAATTCAACCAAGCTAACTTAACCTAACATGGAGGTTTTGGTTCATATATTTTCTTGAGAAGCATGGGAACTTGTAGTTTCAGGCATGGCTGTATCCAGGGGCTCGGATTTTGCCATGAGGTCCCAACTCTTGGCATTTCTCAGCTCAGTTTACTCTCTGTTCCTTCTCTTCTATAAGCTCTTTCTTTCTGATTGCAAGATGGTTGCCACCAGGTGGACACAGTCCCATAAACTCTAAGTACAGGAGAAAAAAAAGAATCTCTCTTCTACAAAAGTTTGAATAGGAGTCTGGGCTTACCCACTCCTGCTCCAAATTCAGTCGCCTCCCCATCCATTAACCAGTTTCTTTGGCCAGGAGTATGTGATACTCTACTGGGCAAGGCCTGAATCGTTTGTTCCCCCTTGGCTAGGGAGGGAAGATTGACATGCAGAGTTCTTGGACTGTGATCATTTAGAAGCAGGGGTGGGGGTGGGAGTTCCCAGAGGAGAGACAGCCTCAGACCACAGATGTCCACTACAGTGGGCTTTTCTTACATGGACTTAGTGAAGGATATGGTAGCTTTACACCCCTGGAGGGAAATCTCTATTGATTTTTATTATTGTGTCTATGGGTATGTTCTCTGAAAATGTCCCTTGTTTGAGTCCAAATGGTTGTTGCAAAATGTATTTTTTTTCCCAGCTGACTGACTGGCTCCTTGGAGGATAACATTGTATAGTTTTTAAAAACGAAGAAAAACTTATCTAACTACTTATCTCTGGACACAGTTGATGCATTTAAAAACATAAATTTCTCAGAAAAGGTTCATCATCAGGGCCCATTACAGATCATTAGAGGACACAAAGTCCAGTGTGGTGGGGTTTGGCCTCCATTAGTTTTAATGACAGTGTTGTAAGGGGTGCATCTTAGAAAGGGATTAAGCAGAGAAAAGGGAATCTTACGGGACTGGCCCCTTGTCCTGTGACAGCCAGGAACGTGCAAGAACAGTGTATCTTCTGGCTCAGCAGCTCTGGATTCTTGCTCCTCAGGCACAGGCCTCTGGGTGGTGGCATCTTCTGGGGGTCTGCCAGAAACGGCAGGGTGGCCAACAGCCAACTCATGTGCTATGTGCAAGCCTCCAACTTGTGATGACGTTGTCCAAAACCTATAAATGTGGATAAGAACTGATTCTTCTGCCGGAATGACATTGAGCTGCTGGAAAATTACAGCTTGGTTTAATGCTCCCGTGCCTGGTTCATATTCTTGACAGCAAAATTTTGCTTTCACAGGTTGAAAATATAATCATAGGACATCAGGTCACCGTAAGATAATTGAGAATGATGGTGGTGGTGATGATAGCTAATATTCATTAAGTGCTGAAGTGCCAGGCGCTTGCCTCATATTTACTTATTTAATATGATGAAACAGGAGCAGAGAGGTTACCTAACTTGCCTGAGAGTAGAGGTGGGGTTTGAACCCCGTATTCCTCTGCATCCACCCACCGTGCTCAGTTGCTGCGCTGGTGGTGGGTGGGTGATGGCCGGCTCCTCCTGTTGGGTGCGTAAGGAAAGAAACTGAAGCAGTCCCTGCACGTTCTCTAGTTCTAATCCTCCGTGCCCCAGCGTCCTCAAGTTCAGATTCTGGGTGAGTTTGGGGAGCTAAGAAGAATGTGGGAGAATAGGAACAGAGAAGGAGTATCTGAATAAAGAGACAGGGCAGGCCAAAGTTGAAGAGGAAAAGGGAAGGGGGAGAGAGTTGAAGAGGGAGAGGAGAGCAGGCATTGGTTGGGATAGGCTATAGCAAAGAACAGAGAACATAGAGGATGAGGATGGGGGTCCCAAAGGAAGGAAAAAGAGTGAGATGGATGTCTAGGGACCATGTCCTCTTGCCAGGTGCTAGTCATGGCGTTTTGCAGACATTGTCTAATCTTGCCTACAACCCAGTGAGGTAATCAGCCATTATTAGCATCCCCACTTTACAGATGGGTTTCAGCGGAACAATATGACTTCCTCAAGGTCAGAGTGGTGGGAGGCAGCAGGACCTGAATTTGAACTGGGGCCAGTGTAAGCGCAGCCAAGTCTGCCATTGTCTTGAGGATGAGCCTCTTACTCCTAGCCACAGTTTGTAGCCCACACGTAAGCCCTCCATGAGGTCCTGAGATCGGGCATATACTCAGAGATGATACCGATAAAGCCCTTCCTTTGCTGGGAGGCACTTGCTGATTTTGCCCATCACAAGGAGCAGGAAGGGAAGGGAACAGCTTTGTGGCACTCCTCCTTTCTTTCAAAGTTGCAGACTTTATAGAGCCAGCTCTTGAGACTTGATCTATGCTGACAGACATGCTCCTCTCCTTCAGCGTTTCTTAGCCCTCTAATCTCAGGGAAGCAGTGTTTCTTTATACTTGTGAGATTTCCTCATATTTGCTCATTTCTGCCATTAAAAACAGAACTAGGGGCACCTGGGCAGCTCAGTCGGTTAAACGGCTGACTTCGGCTTCAGGTCATGATCTCATCGTTCTTGAGTTCGAGCCCCGCGCCGGGCTGTGTGCTGACAGCTCAGAGCCTGCAGCCTGCTTCGGATCCTGTGTCTCCCTCTCTCTCTCTGCCCCTCCCCTGCTCATGCTCTGTGTCTCTCTCTCTCTCAAAAGTAAATAAACATTACAAAACAAAAAAGCAGTTCAAAAGCTGGCCCTCTGGTTGTCACTTTACTTTCCTCCAAATTGCAGAGGTGGCAGCAGGGCGTTTGCAACTCCAGCCCTTCTCTCGGGCATAGACAGTGTCCCAGTGTCTGTCGATTGCACTTCCGATTTGCTGTTAGATTTGCAATTGGGGAATTGAACTTGCTCTTCGCTTTTGCCCTTTCCTTTCTTTTATTGCTTGGCATCTGGGTATAATTGTCCCCCTCAGGGCAGACTTGATTTCATTACACTTATTAAAGGATGACTCTACAGCCTGGGCCCTGTATCTGTCTCAGTCTGTGCGGGCACGCATCACGTACACGCTTGTGTCCTGTTGCCAGCTAAAACTGGGGCAACATTTTTAAGACTTGCAAACCTTTCCTAAGTACAAGTATTTGTTTTTTATCTCAAGTCTTTGTGTGCTGAGAAGTGTGGTTATGAGTGAGTGTGTGTGTGTGTGTGTGTGTGTGTGTTTAGACCACATTTGGGTGACAGTACAGGCAGATAGATTACATGTCCCAGGTGTCTGGTGACAACTGTTCTCCGAACATTGTTGATAAGCAAACAAAAATGTGAGATCCATTATTCTTTTCCAAAATACTCGGTAGAAAAAAAAATAGAGAAGAAAACATAGCATCAGCTTAACCAAGGCTAAGAGGAAAGGAGAGAAATTAAGCATTAACCCGCCCTGAGCTACCTGGCAGTCATAACAAAGAAGGGAAAGTTATGATGGTATGTGCAGTTTAGTGGTCGGTTCAAGGAAAGCACTGCAAGTTTTAAATATTAATGTGTCATGTATGTCTGTGTATTAACGATCTTGAATAGCACAATAGATTACATCTTCTTTGGCAGTTGTATGCAAAAAATAATTCAGGCTTTCTATATATAGCCATTTCTCCTATTGTTTCTGATTAAATGTAGAGTATAATGCTAAGCTAAAGTATGGAAAAGTCCTTTTCCCAGGACGCCTGGGTGGCTCAGTTGATTGTCTGACTTCAGCTCAGGTCATGATCTCACAGTCTGTGAGTTCAAGCCCCGCATCGGGCTCTGTGCTAAAGGCTCAGAGCTTGGAGCCTGCTTCGGATTCTATGTCTCCCTCTCTCTCTCCCTCTGCCCCTCCCCCACTTTCTCTCTCTCTCTCTCTGTCTCTCTCTCAAAAATAAATAACAAAAAAATTTTTTTTAAAGAAAAGTCCTTTTCCGTGTGGTACAAGGTGGAGAACAACCTAGTTAAAGTATTCCGGTGGTCCTGCCTGATGAGGAGGAGGATGCGTGGGAGGTAGGTTGCCTCGTACAGGAAGTCTCTCCTCAATGGTGCCAGCCATGCTTTGACAGGAGCTGCATGACAGGTGATTCTAAATTGCGGCTTTTAAGGATATAAACACCTGAAGTGCAGATACCCATGTTGTTGGTTGAAAGAAGATACCAGAGGCATAGAATATGTTCGGTCAAGGAAATTAAAGAGACGGACTGGAGTCATTGTCTCCATTGGAGTTCATTTGGATTCAGCAGCAGTTACCAGGCGCCTACAGTTGTGTTAACACAGTGCTGGGAACTTAGTGTGCGGCTCTGATGAAGACTGTGCTCTCCAGCCCTTTCCAGGTAGCATGAGGGTGCTGCAAGGGAAGTGGCCTCTGGGGACAGTGGGATTCACAGGGAGAACACTTAGAGTTGTCCCCTGGGCTACAGCTTGAAAAGGGAGTGAAAGTTACCCACATGAAGAGGGACTCGTAGGCAAATGGAACTGTGCAAGCACAAGGAGACAAAGAGCGTGTGCACCCAGGAAGTGATGTTCTGTGGGGCCTGCAGGAAATGTGGAGGCATAGAGAGATAGGAGTCAGGAGACTGGAGGATCAGTCACCATGAGGCCAAAACTTACAACCGACGTATTTTTAGGTGCTGCCAAGCATTTTGTTCCTCACAAAAATGGCTTTGAATTGTTTTATTAAAGATCAACTTACTCTTGAGCCCTTAGTAAGTTCAGACACTTTGCTTAGCAAGTTATGTAGGCATTATTTTACTTAATCCTCACAGTCTCATAGGCAGGTATTACTTTCCTCATTTTACAGAGAGGAATCTGAGTCATAGGAAGGTTCAGGAGCTTTTCCCAAAGCCCAGCCAGTCCAGCTCTAGAGACTTTTGATCTGCTCACTTTTTGGGAGGTTGTGTTTGTTTGTTTTGTTTTGTTTTTTTGCCAAAGCCCGTGGAAGTCCTAAATTAGAGCCCCAACAGAAATGGAGTTCTGCATCAAGCTATGTGGAAGGAAGTGGTGACCCTGACCTAGATTCCACTGAGACTTCCTTAACCTTAGGGAATTCTGGTTTGGGGGAGGCTGCCTGGATGCCCAGGCTGGCCCCACAACACAATCAATTAGATTCTTGCAAAGTTCGGTGGCTCTTCTTCCCCAGATTTAGCTGCTGCTCACAGGCAGCACCAACACTTTATCAGCTTTAGAGAGAGAGGTGTTGCCTTCCTCTGTGTAGCAGCAGGAAGGCTAACGTCCATCTTCCAAATAGTCTCTCCATATCATTTAGACATCAGTACTTTTTGGAAGAAGGAAGGCAGTAGGCAGGACAAAATGTTAATATTTATACAGTGCCTCCTTCCCCAGCGACTTATTCCAGCTCTGATATTCTGTCCCATTCAAGAAAGGCAGGAAACCACCTGTATGTTGCTTGGTAAGGATCTGGTTGAATAAGGTGTTGCACACCTCTTAAGTTATGTAGTTACTACAAAGAATTGAGAGGCCAAGTGTTCATGTACTAATGGAGCATTCTCCAGGATATATTGTTAAGGAAGATACGCAGTGTTGAGAACAGTGTGAGTAACTTGCTACTATTTCTTTTTAAAGATGGGGGATCATTGTCTGTCTGTCTGTCTCTCTCTCTGTCTCTCTCTCTGTCTCTCTCTCTGTCTCTCTCAAGCTGATGAAGTTTTGGTGCTGCTCCATCCCTCTCGCCCACTTTCGCGAACACATACACCTAAACTTGTTTGTTCCTACAATATCTCTGAAAGGAAATACAAGAAACCCATAACAATGGCTACTTCTGCAGAGAGGGTCAGTGGAATGAGTGACTTATTTTCCCCTTTCCACCTTTTACACTGATAGACTTTAATACTCTTTGGAAGTTTTAGCAATTGATATAATGTCCATTCAACGGAATAGAATAATATAAAAATTAAAGAGAAAATCCTCCCTATCGCCAAAATAAGCTGAAAGGTATTCATATATTTTATTTATAGATACAAATATACACCTTTATCTCATGGTTGTGAATTATCCATCATAAGAGTATTTTAAATCTGTGGTTGATAACCAGGCAACCCTGTAGCAATACAGGATTACCTGGGATCATAAGTAATCACAGCCCTCATCCAAATACTTGCTGATAGGGGCGCCTGGGTGGCTCAGTCGGTTAAGCGGCCGACTTCGGTTCAGGTCATGATCTCACGGTCCGTGGGTTCGAGCCCCGCGTCGGGCTCTGTGCTGACAGCTCAGAGCCTGGAGCCTGTTTCCGATTCTGTGTCTCCCTCTCTCTGACCCTCCCCCGTTCATGCTCTGTCTCTCTCTGTCTCAAAAATAAATAAATGTTAAAAAAAAATTAAAAAAAAATAAATAAAAGGACCAAAATTAAAAAAAAACAAAAAACAAATACTTGCTGATATGTTACATCTGAGTCTCTAAATAAGTGAGCAATAAAGTCCTATATTGAACTCCTAAACCTCATACCTGTCGGAGACTGATAAGTTCACACGGGTAGGTTCTTTGATATGTGTCCAAGTCCATTATCAGAGATAAGGAAGCTTAAGTGTAAACCTGTGACTTGAACTGCGTTTCAGATTTGATCGGGAGCTAGCTACAGGAAGGAATGCAGAGAACTTATGTGCTCAGAATACATCTGTTGATCCAACTCTTTAACAGTTTTTCCTTTCCTTTGTAAAAGGAGCCCAAAAGTTCTGTGTCTTGTTTAAGGCTGTTGAGGTGACATAAGAGCTAATTCTTCACTTTTTGGTGCTTCACAGGTAACTAAGTGGTAGTGTTATTTTAACCAGTAAAAAAAATCAAGCATCTAGGCTTGTACTTGCAGCTGGCAGAATTTACAAACAGTAAATGAGCAAAAGGATCGATAAATACCATGGACGGCAACTCATGGGAAGCATAAGCAAAATGCGTAAGGGTAACCTGAAGGCTCAGGACTGTGGTACTCTGGTGACTGAAGGAAAACGTGTTTGATGTCATCTTGTCATGAAGAAAAAATGTCTGCCTTACCTCACCTTAACGTGATATTTTTCTTTTTGCAAGTAGATTTTTTCAGATATTCTAGAAAAAAACATTATCGTACCAAATTTCTGTGTTCACTGGAAAAAAAAATTATACCTTTTATGAAGGATAATGTGTACGAAAATGTAGAAGATTCTTTTTTTTTTCATTTTTTCTTAATGTTTTTATTTATTTTTGAGAGAGAGAGAGACAGAGCATGAACAGGGGAGGGACAGAGAGAGGGGGAGACACAGAATCCGAAGCAGGCTCCAGGCTCTGAGCTGTCAGCACAGAGCCCGACGCGGGGCTTGAACTCACAGACTGCGAGATTGTGACCTGAGCCGAAGTTGGACGCTTAGCCGACTGAGCCACCCAGGCGCCCCAAAAGATTCTTGATAAACACCTGATCCAGAAGATTTAGGCTGCTGAATATACTTGGTGTGGAGAAGAGGGAGCTTTTTGTATTTTTACAAAAAACAGGCTTGAGTTTATTTTATTCTTTTTTTAGGCTTGAGAGAGAATTGGCATAAGGAATTTTGTTTTTAACCAACTTTGCCTTTTCTGCTTTTATTTTTTAAGTTCCTCATCTGAAGTACAGCATGTGAAATGAGATGGAATCATCTTTGTGAGAGGTATATCTTTTCCTGTAAGCCAAAGATTGGCCAGGCATTGTCCCCTAAGGAAGACGAAGTCACGTTGCCTGTGTAATAAGGAATCTGTTGCTCAGTAGACATAGAATAAGAAATCACTGAGTCTAGTTTCGTATTTATGAACAGAAGCTCCCGTTTTACGTGGTGGAAATTAATTCCATGGGACTTTACTTTGAAATTAAGTTTCACGTGGGAAATTACCTATAGGCCTGTCAGGGAAACCCTTCAGGCAAGGTAGTGACTTCAAATACCGTAACACGGATATCTCCGAGATTCTTTTTTTTCTCCTTCCTTCCTTCCTTCCTTCCTTCCTTCCTTCCTTCCTTTCTTTCTTTCCTCCAATTCACAAGAAAGATCCCCTCCACACTCATTCACATTGAAGTAGAAGGTCTTTTACCACTGTATATAAAGAACGAGTCTAAAAATGAGAAATTAATTTGGCTTAGCCCTAGGGTAGCTTGGAGAATGCTTTTGAAGGTTAATGTTAAAAAGCACTTGGAAAGACAGTTCATTTTGGAGCCTGAGGAGAAAATTCCTTTAGATAGAGGTTTAATGTAAACCTAAGTGGCAAGCCTTTGAGCAAAACTGTAGATACAGCTGGACACTTAGATTTCATTACTGTAATGTAAATCTTTGCTATAAAAAAAGGCTCAGGTATCTCATTAGCATCTTTATACAATTTTCAGCTCATAATTTCAGAATCCACAAATGCCTTTAGGGTCCAGTGTGCAAAGGAAATTATATATTGCAAGAAATAATGAAAAGGAGACAAGTAATTTCATGGAAAGCATAAATGTGCAGTACACTGAATCAGGCCACAGTCTCAATATGCTTTGATTCTGGCATTCAACTGACATCACTTTGAGCAAAAAGTTGACCTCTGTGTTCCTTCTAGGGACCATATTTCTCACTTTGCCTGTTACATGCATTGCCCAGATATAAATTTAGTAGCACCCCTCCCCCCGCTGTCCTATCTGGGTGGTATATCATCTGATCACTCCGCTTATATTCAGTATAGCAATAATCATAACACCTCATCATTAGCATCTAGGTGTCTTTTTTACTAAACTGATCATCTTTGGACCAGGAACCATCTTGTGTGTCTCCATGCAGACATCATTGAATGCTAAGACTGCTCTGTCAGGATGGATTACCAGACCACAGAGAACCTGACAGCAACAGCATATGTGTGTGCACATGTATGGATATAGACCTAGATACAGCAGATGCCTATGCCTTGGTCCATAGCTGCTTTGGCAACAGGATGCCACCAGCAGACTACGAGTTTGAAAAAATTCCCAGATTTTGTGGCTACTGCTATGGTCAAGAATAATAATAATAATAATAATAATAATAATAATAATAATAATACAAAGAGATGTTTATAGCATTTTGCAATTTTTAGAGCCATTTCAGATACTTCATTTGATTTTTGCACGAACCCCTATCATATCCCTTGGTGTACCATATTAACAGTTGTCCATTTATATACCTGATGCCTGCACTAAGCTGAAACGTACTTCAGACCCATGCCCAGTTCTGGTTCACTCTTGTTTTCCCTAGCTCTTGTTGATAGTGCTGTTTGGGGTATTTGATAAATATGAGCTGAACGAATAAAGAGGACAACCAAGGCTTTTATTTTATGAATGAGAGAAACTGAGGCTGGGAGAGCTTGGGTGGCCTCTTGGAGAATATGTAAGTCTTTAGTTTGGAGGCTGTTCTGTAAGCCTGGGCCTTCTCATTCCAAGTTCAGTGCTCTTTCTGTTGAATCAGCACCAGGAAGAAAACAGCATCATCTTCATTATAAGGGGTTAACAACTTGGGGAGACATGTAGAAAAACGGAGATTGTGGTTCTCTCTGCCTGGTGTTTCTTCTCCCTGCATGCACTCCCTAACATCTGCTGTGCCTTTGAAGGTCCACCGTGAGCTCCTCCAGGGAGCCTTCTCTGACCCCATCACCGTGACTGCATCAGGGGCTGCTTTTCAGTGCTGTGTCCATAGTCGGTGCCTGGAACCTTGGCCAGCTTTCTTTACTTGGCTTTTTATTTACCGTTGACTTCTTATTAGTCATCAAGACCTGTCAGTTCTGCCTCTCTCCCATCAGCCCACCTGTCTCCATCCCTGCTGCCTCCACCACAGCCCAAGCCTTGCCCATCTGGTCTTCCTGTCCCTTGACCAACCCTTTGGATTGTTCTAATGTGCAAACTTGAACTCAGCACTTGCCCCCTCACCCATGGATACCGTAAGCTCCAGAAACCTTTTACACACTGATAGGCCCTGATGAGTGGTCCAGCCCTGCTTGACATTGCAGCCTCTGTTGAATCTCTCTGGTTGGGCCCTGCTGAACTGATTTCACTTCCCCATCCTTGCACTGTGTCTTCTTTTCTCCAGGGAATGCTGTGTTATTAAACATCGCTTCTTTCAGAGAGCCCTCCCTGATTTTCTCTCCTTGACCCTGCCCTCCCTCCTAAATTGGGTGGGTTAACGCCTGCATATTTGGGGAAGCTCTTAGCCCCCAACAGAGTGTGATGTCATCAGCTGGCTATTAGTCTCATTCTCTGAGGCCCAGTGATGTTGTCTCAGTTTTAACCCTTCAGTGTCCAGCACAATCCCAGGAACATAGTAAGAATCGATTTTTACATGAATGAATAAACACATAGCATACATTGAAAATGCTTTCTGGACACTTTTACAAAAAGCACCCCACTTTTTGGTGACCCCACTTGGGAATGGCACTCTCTTTGAGTTTTTTAGGGGGTGTGTCTTGTTTTCATTTTTAGATTTTTAATTCTATGAGATGTTGAGCAACACTGCAGGATCCAGAAGTTACTTAAAATTCTCCAGTGTCTTCCATTTGCACATAGGTAGAATGGAATCATGCCTACATGACCTGGCCCATGCCCACCTTACCCAACCTTTCCAACCTCCCTTCTCCTGGTTGTCTCCCTTACTTGCCACCCTCCTATTGCTTATTCAGTTCTTTGTGTAAACCAAGTTCATTCTTGCCACTGGGCCTTAGCAACACCTGTTTGTACTGCCTTAGGAGGTTCTTCTTTGGTGCTTACATGCCCTAGCGTGCCCTGACCCTTCTGATCCCCACCCATCACTGTCTGACACATCGCCCTCTTATTTTCTTTATAGCACTTTCCCTCTGAAATGTTCTAGCCTGATGAACCCACTCCCGTGCTGATTGTCCCTCTCTTCTCAAGACACTATAAGCCCCATGGGAGTAAAGACCATACTCTTACTATCTCAGAATTCCCAGCACCTAAGAGAAGGTCTAGCGCAGAGTAGATGCTTCATAACTATCTGTTAAATCCACCCATTTTTAGTTTTTAAAAAATAAAACTTGGTGTTCAATGTGCGAGGAATTCCTTTATCCAAAACTTGACATTAACACAGATGATGAACAAGATAATTTCTCATGTCCCTTAAGTAATTGGCCTAGGAAATAATTCACATAGCAGTTGAGTTTTCTATACTCATCACCAAATGTGTCAGGCCAGAATGTCCTGAAGTTTGCTAGGAATACAGGCATATCTTTTGCTCTCTGTGTGTGGTGGCCCAACCAGGCTGGTTCTTAAGTAAATAATCACTGTGTCTTTAGCCACTCCATTCTCAAATTCAGATCCTATGTAAACAGTTTCCGTAAATTATGAAAAGTAGTTTTTTAGAGTAAGGTCCTTGCTTGATCATAGTCTACCTGATCCTTTAGAACATGGGTTCCTTGGAAAGTTGATGCTGCTAATTGCTCAGAGCCCTGACAGGCTTTGTGGTTCTCCAGTTATGGTGACTCCATCTGAACCTAGCAGGGTTGCTACTTTGGTTTTAGAGTTATTCTCCTTATGCCTCATGCTGTTCACAAGTGGCAAATGAGCCAGTTTCTTTTCCCAGATAAGGCCCGTCGGGGAATTTGGGCTCTTAGTGGTGGCGATATAACCTTGCAAAACATGTGTAAACACAGTGCTGGCCAAGTACTTGCTAAGGTGAGAGGCAGGAGGGAAGTTGCTGTAGGCCCACAGTAAAACATCCTGGGAGGTTTTCTGTGATTTTCCAAAACACCAAATTCATATAAATGTTCTTTTTCCTCATCTGCTGGGCCTGTTGTGGGGATTGAGGAGATGAGAGCAAAGCACCCCATGACCTGCCTTGTGATAAGCCTTGGGTAAATGTTCAGTGAGTACTACTATACCCATCTCAGCTAGTATTCTGGAAGGACACTAGGCCCTGGGTTTTGTCTCTAACCCACTGAGAGTTTGTCCCCATCCTGAGTAGTTGCAAAACTCACCAGCAGGCTGTCATCTGCTGCGGAGCAAGTTGCAGAATGAGTTGGCTCCAGGCAACTCATTTTTTGAGCTCTTCCCTGCCCACACGTACCACGAGTTACCCAGAAAGCGGCAGCTGCAGCCATGAGTGGAAATTCCCCCAGGCCACTCACCGCCTCTGGTTATGGGCAAAGGCTTGCCAGCGGAACGGCCTCCTTCACCAGGTCCTCAGTGTCCGGCCAAGGTCTGCAAATACCAGTGTAAATCCTGGGACTCCACAGCAGTTGCCCTGCTCTTCACAGATGCCACAGCAAATCTCTCTCTCTACTGTGCTTGTAAGCAGGCAGAGCTTCTGATGGGAGAGGGTAGAAGAGACTTGGGGAAGGACTCCATTTTCCTAGTTTCAGCAGAATTTTGGATAATCTGAGGCTCCTATACATTGTTCTGTCACTCTGACTCTCAAATAAGAGGGTAAGGTGTTAAGATTCTGGAAGTTTCTCAGAGGGAAAGGGGTTAACATAAAACACGTATGTGTCCATGCGCTGATGGTCTGAACATTACACTGTCTGTTTGAACAAGTAAACCTTAGACCAGGCCAGTCTATCCTATACGGAGACAACATCGATCTTCCGGGAGGAATTGCCAGCTCCAGAATGCCAGCTGTCCCTTCCTGTCCATTAAGGGGTGCAGAATGCCTCTTTTTAACTAGCTGAAATACTCGTTACAAATATTGGAGCCCAAATTTATTATCACTTATCTTTTATCTTCCTTAAAAAAAAATGACTGAGGAGCATTCCCCCTTGATTCCCTGAGGATTAAGGAAGGGCATGTTACCCGCCAGGGTGTCTCCAGCACTGCACCTGGAGATGTTCTGGAGGTGTCTGGGTGCATGTTTGGGCTCAGCATGTGTGTCACTCCTATCTATAAGCTCCTCCGTCCCCTTGCTGCGATTCAGTGTTCACACTTGGCTTGCCGATGATGGCTTGTAGGAAGCCATTCATTCTCATTTCAGGAGAAGAGGCTAAGTGAGAACAAACACACCCTCCCTTGTCCCACCGGCTCCCTTGTTCCCTGCAGTGATTCAAAGCAGTCTTCTCTGAGAATTTTCACTTATTTTGAAGGAATGACTTGAACCTAGATTGGTTTGGCCCCATTTTTGTCTTAGTACTTATTATTTGATTGGCTCATTTGACAGAAGAAACAAAACCCATATACCTAAGAGACCAAAGAAGGGGAGTGATGGGAAAGACGAAGGAATACGAGTGAAGCCAAATTGTCCCACTGTGGGTGGGACTGTATATGAGCATGACCTTTTTTGGGAGCACTGTGGAAGTATGGGTCAGAAGCCTTACGAAAGGCTTACCCTTTGACTCAGCAATTACCTTCTAGTATTAACCATAAGAACATAATCAGAGATACATGTAAAAGTGGATGGGCTTTTATGCCACTATTATTTATAATAGCAAAAACAACAACAACAACAACAAAAACTTAAATGTCCAGGAATAGTGATGATTTGGTAATTGCCACACAGCCATGGACTACAATGCAACTATTAAAAATTATATTGCCAGTACATTTTATCAACATAGGAATATTTTCATAATAAACTCCTTTGTTGAAAAAAGGAGAATAAAAAAGTCTTCTAATTACAGTGCCATTTTAATACATAAACCAAAATGCATATGGATGCGTATGGACATGTAGCAAGATTCTAAAACATTGTGACAGCAGTGCCATAGGGTGAGACTTGATGGCTTTTGTTTCATTTTGGTTTTTGCCTCTTGTTTCTTTGTTGTCCACATATTGAGCATGATTGCTTTCATAGCCAGAAACAGAAACAATGGATTTTCTTTCTGTAGTTTAAATTTATTTTTTTTATTTTTTTAAATGTTTTTATTTATTTTTGAGACAGAGACAGAGCATGAGCAGGGGAGGGGCAGAGAGAGAGGGAGACACAGAATCCGAAGCAGGCCCCAGGCGCCAAGCCGTCAGCAGAGAGCCCGACGCGGGGTTCAAACTCACAGACTGTGAGATCATGACCTGAGCTGAAGTCGGACGCTCGACCGACTGAGCCACCCAGGTGCCCCTCTTTCTGTAGTTTAAAAATAAGTATTTATGCATTGCAAAGACGCCCTCCCTCTTTACCCTTTTAAACCAAAAATGGGCTGAGGAGGAGGAGAGGAAGTAAGCTGGCTTTGAAAATTTGAATTAGGCAGAGCCTTGGAGTCCTTCCTGGTCAGTTTTGCTTTGGCAAGGCAGATATGGTTGCGCAGTCCCTAAGGTTATTTCTTCCTTACCCTAAATACAGGAGGTCATCAAGTTCATGAAGTATCAATACTTGCTATTATGTGGGGAACCCTTTCTAGGGGCAGGTGTGGTGTCCTGATCTTTATCTAGGTTCACTCATGCAGTCCTCACAAAAGGCCCTTGAGGGTAACCTTCTCCCTGGTTTTCAAATGAGAGGGAGGTGGGGTGGTAAACATTCCCACACTCGTTCCGCCTGCCTCCATAGGCCTTGCTGTTCCCACTCAACCCAGTATTTCCTGCAGGAACTTTCTCAAAGAGTCTTCTTTAGGTTTGTCTTCCAAAAGGAGCCACCCTGTTCACAGAACCAGCGTTTAACCTATTGACAGAGGTGTGCACAGGGAGAAGGGAAATTAGATATTGAGAGGCTCATGATTTAAAAGGAGAAGAAGTGGGGGGGGGCGCCTGGGTGGCTCACTTGGTTTATGGATGGTATAAGTACCGAGTCCTTAAGTCCACTTTAAACGTCCGACTTTGGCTCAGGTCATGATCTTGGAGTTTGTGAGTTTGAGCCCGGCATTGGGCTCTCTGCTGTCAGCACAGAGCCTGCTTCAGATCCTCTGTCCTACTCTCTCTCTCTCTGCCCCTCCTCTGCTTGTTCTCTCTCTCTTTCTCTGTCTCTCAAAAGTGAATAAACTTAAAAAAGGAGGGGGGGAGGCGGCTGCTGCAGTGGCCCACCCACCACCCCAAGAAATTCATCCATTCATTAAGTGCTAACGTGCAAGGATCCAGCCCAGCCTACCTTGACCAGCTTAGTGATGGCAACTCTTTGCTGTCGACATTGCAGAGTATTCTAAGAATAAGCAGCGCCATCCCCGGTGGCATTTGTATAAAACCCATGCACTGTCATCCTTAGAGAAAGACTCAGCCCAAAGAGGAAGTATGATCCTGTACCTCTGTCCTGCACCCGGCCTTTGCGCGTGGGCTTCCCAGGAAGCTGTCCAGAGGAGTGCCTGGGGATTGAGATTCCCTCCCCTGACACCTCCAAAATGAGTGTGGGCTGGTGCGTAGTGCCTCTTTTCCCATATGCCCCCATTTTCTGCAACATTAAGGCTTTCAGGGACACCACCAGCATTTCTTTGAGAGAGCTAGTAGAAAACAGATGTCTCCTGTTAGTCTTCCCTGAAAAAAAGAGGCTGGGGTTTAATTAAGGCCCATAAGTGAGCCAGAGCTCAGTATTGACACCTCCATTTGAACATGAAATTCTGGGCTTTGGGCACAGGTTATTTGACACCTGCAGACCTATCTGTCACTGGTAACACAACCGGGGCACCTGTGAACGTGCCTCTGTATGTTTTCTACTGGGGGCTTTGCTGTGCAGACACAAGTAACAGGGCTATGCTAAGATGGGGAATTAACCTAGGACAAACCCCCTAGAACCTGAGGCATATTGCTTTCGCTCTTTCCTTTTAGTTGATGCTAGTTTTCTCTTCATTTTCACTTCTCTTGGGATCAGTTTATGGATGGTATAAGTACTGAGTCCTTAAGTCTACTTTTCATTTTGAAATAGATGAGCCATTTTCTCAAGACAAGTCAGGCATGCCCTGATCATAAAACAGCTACCATTTAGTGAAGACTTCATGCCTACCATGCTTTAATAGGCTAAGTATTCGCTATGTACAATCTCCATAATATCCCCCTTTTAAACAGGGAAGGAAAAGGAAGGACACAGAAGTTGCCCAGAAGTGGCAGAGCCAGTATTGGAGGGGGTTTCTGACCCTAAACTCGTGTACCTGTTAATTCACTGTTCATAATACTGCTTTCATTTAGAAGTCTGTTCAGCAAATAAGACAGGTATTCTCTGAAAACAGACAACCAGTGAAATTACTGAGAAACTAGCAAACCATTTTTCTTTATTTTCTATTGAATGTGTATTTATGATTTCTTGGAACTGAGATTTCACCTCTTCCAACAGGCTCTAGGGCACCACACGCAAACCCCCTGTAAGCTAGCCCACTTGGTTTGTGTCAGACATTTCCCAGTGACCCCTTCTGTCCCCCAGGCTTGTGAAGTAAATGTTTCGGGGAGCACTGTTAGAAGCCTCCACAGTGGGAAGGGCTGGAGGGGTGCAGCGGGCACAGGCATTCAGAAGAGCCCAAGTTCTCGAGTCAGGCTGCCTCAGTTCAGCCTCAGCATTACCGCTTTCAGACTCAGAAAATTGTTCAGTCTCTCTACTTTTCAGCTACCTCTTTGCAACATCAGGCAGCCCTCACAGGGTTGTCAGGAGGAGGCAGTGACAAAAAGTGCTCAGCCCGGAGCCTAGCATGCGGAAGTACTCTCTCTACCGGTGGGAGCTGTTAGTTTAGATGCTAGGATTTGTCCTGTGGCTCCACCTTGTCTCGGCATAGAGTGTGGGGGCTCTTTTTGTCCTTGATGATGATTCTCCTTTCCCACATGCAAGATGACTGGACCCCCTTAGTTTTAAACCCCAGAATGGAAAATGGGAACACCACAACCCCGTGGAAACTTTTCCAAACTACTCGAGATTAGCGATCGCTCTCTTCTCAGAACCCCTTCAGTTCTTGGGAGCAAATCACAGATGAAACTGGGAGTTTGTTAATTCGGTAGATTAGTTTACACGTTTGTGGGGCCAAATGTAATGAAATCCATGAGAATAAGTCAAATCTTCTGGATGAATAAAATAATCACAAAGGTAAAGTTTTGGTACTAAGCCCCTTGGGTGTCCACATTTCCCAGTAATTTGCACACTGACACAGAGCAGTGTAGAAACCAGGAATCCGTGGTTCCCATCTCTGCTTGCTTATCAGAACCACAGGGCTGGGGTTGGGGGAAATGGGGAAAGCATCTTAAAAACAGATTTTTAGGGGCACCTGGGTGGCTCAGTTGGTTAAGCATCTGACTCTTGATTTTGGCTCCGCCCATGATCTCACAGCTTGTAGGATCAAGCCCCATGTGGGGCTTTGCACTGACAGCACAGAGCCTACCTGGGCTTCACCATCTCCTCTCTCTCTGCCCCTCCCCTGCTCGCACACACACATGCACTCTCTCACTGTCTCTCAAAATAAATAAACTTCAAAAATATACAGAGATTTTTATTTCACAGTTCAGGCATTTACTTGATGGCGTGAGGGCTTTTCACTTTGGAAAATACTTGTTATTTCTTTTCGTTTTATTACACGCAAAATTATGATTTGAAGTGTCTTCCTTTGGTATTCTTGAGGAGAGTCTCCTTTCCATAGTTTTCTGGGAGAATGACAGAAAGTTTAAGTGTACTCAATGTGTAGTTTCCGCAAGAACTGATGCATATTTGGTGTGGGCATTGTGGAAGGCTTGCCTTCATGTTTCAGGCAGGTATGTTTGAAAACATAGATTGGTGATTTCCAAAGGGAACTGGATGGGGTTGTAATACTAATACCACAAATAACTTTGTAAGTGGATTCATATAACTATATGCACAAAAAGTGGTTACATCTTCAGAAGTCTTCTATCTCAGATAGTGAACATCGGAAGGACCTGAACGAAGAAGATGTGATAACCCGGAGTGTCTCATCTCGTGCTTGGTCCTGTAGCACCATCAAGACATGGCATCTCTCCCAAAGGAAAGGACGTCTCTAGGCTGTTGTTTTGTTTGGAGCTTATATAATTCCTTTCTTCCAAAAAGGAACAAGCAGCACACTTTTTTTAGGGCACATAGAGACTTCGTTGAAAAGGGGAACATTTGTTTCCCCAAACAGAATGACTTTTTCGCTGTACCAGGAAACAATTTCTTGCAGGAAAAGTATGTTTTGCTGTTACCAGCCACTACTGGGAACTGCTACAGCCCCAGCCAACATTGATTACCGATCTTCTCTCGAGAGTTCTGTCTTTTAAAATAGGACCCTTTCCATTAAGTTCACATAGAATTCTGGGAAAAAGCCTTCCTATCAGGCAGAGAGATTGTGAGGGCATTTAGGAAGAAATGGGGCTTGGGTTTTGTTCGAATCCCAGACGGTTAAAATAAAAAGAAGTACTAGTGTTGAAGAGAACGAGCCCTCAACTCTCTGTTGGCGGAGGCCTCCCCTCAGATGTTGAGAGAAGTGGCCTGTCCACACAGAATCCCAATCCGCACCCCCACACACACCACCATTTCCCTGGGAGCTCGCCTGTATACTCTGTTCACTTTTATTAGCTTCATAGCTCTTCATACCAGCTGAAATGTCTTATTTGCTTGTTTACTGTCTCTTACACACACAGGAACACTGTTTCCTAGAAACTATTTTGCTCACTAAAACCATCAACACACAATCAGAAAAAATATTTGGGGCGTGCATACCTCCAATATGTATTCATTATTTTTATTTACTTATTGATAAACTACATACTGACCTTCCTAATTTTATATTACGTACATCAGAAAATATATATAAAATGCAAATCTTGCAAGGAACGGATAAGAAAAAAAATGCATCTAGAAGCTTTGGTACCTTTTCCCCACCCATCTTGTGCTGTCCCACCCTGCCTTGCAGTGCACAGTATTTCACTGTAAGCTGCTTGAGAGTAGCAGACTCACTCCATGTGCTTCCCACTTCCTTCCCAGGGCTTGCAACAGCATCAGCCATGTAGTACGTGCACAGTAGATATTTGCTCAGTAAATATTTACTTCTGAGTAATAAGCAAAGCCAAGGCACAGCTCACTCTGCTAGGCTCCATATAGATGAGGTTGTATTGCATCTTTGCAGGATGAGAGAAGCAAAGCCCTAGTTTTTAGGGTCAGAATGCCTTCCTAATACAATATGTGCTGAATAAGGGATTTACTGTAATGATTCAAATCCTTCACCAAAGAGGTAATTACAACTTCCTTGATAAGAGCAGAGCTCAAGCAGGCAGACAGGTGGTTTCTGGTTTCTCTTCTAACAGATGGCACAAGTGGACCAGCTTCTGAGGCTTTTTGAGGAAACTTGCTCATAAACAGCCTTAAATATATATTATTTTTCATGTCTTCCAACACATGCTTTCTAAACAGAGCAAAAAGGCTTTGTAGATTGAGGACAGGAGCACATATTATGAGCAAGGCTGCAAGAAGCAGGGCACTTCCAGTTTATGTGAGCAGCAGGTGCAGTGTGTCTGGCACGCAGCAGGGAGGTTCTGTGCCCCATGGAGGCTGGATGCACTGAGAACCTTCACCATAGCGAGCCTTTCCTTCTAGGTGCCCTCAAAGCATTTTTACCTGGCACAATAAACTATACATTCAGTTCTCCTATGATTTGGAAACTCATATATTTTTTTAAAGTTTTTTTGAATGTTTATTTTTTTAATTTTTTTTTTAACGTTTATTTATTTTTGAGACAGAGAAAGACAGAGCATGAATGGGGGAGGGGCAGAGAGAGAGAGGGAGACACAGAACCGGAAGCAGGCTCCAGGCTCTGAGCCATCAGCCCAGAGCCTGATGCGGGGCTCGAACTCAGGGACCGCGAGATTGTGACCTGAGCTGAAGTTGGACGCTTAACCGACTGAGCCACCCAGGCGCCCCGTGAATGTTTATTTTTGAGAGAGAAAGAGAGAGCACGAGCAGGGAAGGGGCAGAGAGAGAGGGAGACACAGAATCCGAAGCAGGCTCCAGGCTCTAAACTGTCAGCACAGAGCCCAATGTGGGGCTCAAAGTCACGAACCATGAGATCATGGCCTGAGCTGAAGTTGGGCTTTTAACTGACTGAGCCACCCAGGTGCCCCTGGAAACTCATATTTTTAAAGGAAAAAATCTCATGTGGTTTGATTTTAAGATTTTTTGTTTTGTTTTTGTAAAGAGGGCATATGGTGTAGCCTAAGAGGTCCAGTTTTAAATCCCAGCTTCTCATATACTAACCAGTTGGCTTTAAGCAGCAAAAATACTTAAACTTTATGATCTTCTGTTTTCTCACCTGAAAAATGGGAATAATAATAGCTATCCCTGCAGTTGTTTGGGAAAATTAAGATGATACATCTGAAAAGATTGGCGGAATGACTGATACGTAGTAAGTATTCAGTGCCAATTAGAACTCATCATTTTTCCCCACCTTCATTTTCACCTTCCCTTTGAAAGCTGTTGATCCACTATAAACTGGTGAAGAAAGAGAAATAAATCAGACACAAAAGGTAACACATTGTGTGATGCCACTTTTGTGACATGTCCAGAAAAGGCAAATCTCTAGAGATAGAAAATAGATCAGTGGTTGCCTATGGCTGGTAATGTGAGCATGGTTTCAGTGCAAGTGGCAGGAGGGACCTTTTGGGGCTGACAGAAACATTTTAAAACTAGATTATGGGTGATAACTACTCAACTCTATCAATGTTGTATGCTTAAAATGGGTGAACATTATTGTATGTAAAGTATACTTCAATAAAGTTATTTTTTTTATATCCTCTTCTCCTAAGAATACTAAACACAATGAGTAAATGTTGACATGTTGGTGGTGATGATAGTTTTGACAAGTGATGTCAAAAGTAAGAGGCAAAAATATTAAGTAATCAAATCAAAAAAAGTAATCAAAAAAATATAAGCAATCAAAACCTTGCCTGGAATGGACATACAAGTTTTTTGTTAATTAATTTCACTCTTCAGAATAACTAAATAAATAGGTCTTGCGAAAATATATGCTACAGTTTTACAAGAGGAAATGCAAATATAGCCAAGAACAAAAATTTCCAAACTTTGAGACTTGTGGCACTGAAAATACCTGAAAGTTTTAAATGGTGCCTGGTTGAACTTTTTTCTTCATTTTAGCAGTGTTGAGTTTTTATCATCTCTTTCTTTTTTTCTTAAAGAGTGTTTATTTATTTTCAGAGAGATAGAGAAAGCAAGGAAGGGGCAGAGGGGATAGGGGGAGAGAATCACAAGCAGGCTCTGTGCTATCAGCACCGAACCATATGTGGGGCTCAAACCCACAAACCATGAGACTATGACCTGAGCTGAAACTAAGAGTCAGACACTTAACCAACTAAGCCTCCCAGGCACCCCTGAGGTTTTATCAGGTTTGATACAGAAATGCAGGAGTCCATCAACATAGATCAGTGTGCCTGTGTCCCTCCCCACCAGAAACAGAATGTGTGAAACGCCCCTTCTGTCGTACTTGTCAGGCGCAGCCATCCTAGGCAAGCAAACAAGGGGCTATGTGCAGAGCTGTGCTGACAACACGAGATTGAGAACCACTTACATGATATCGGATAATTCTGACTTAGAAATACCTGGCTTCCCTGACTACCAGGGTCTTATGTTTGACTTCTGGTAGATCCATATTTCCTTTCTTTTCACTAAGTACTTCGATTCTATGGAGTATTTATTTATTTATTTATTTAACGCAGCCTTTATATATTGTCAATTCCAAAGAAACTTAGGGAGCATTCATAGTGTGCCATAACTACCGTGCAAGGTAGGGTCAAGACCAGAAGGGAAATATTACTTCTTGAGGATTCAGAGGAGAAATACAGAACTTAGTATGATGCCAGAGAAGCCTCATGTAGGAATTCACATGGAAAATGGGCTTTGAATGGTGGGTAGGCATTGATTAGGGGCAAAGGAAGAGACATTCCAGGAGGGAAAAACAGCATCAGCAAAGATCATGGTGATAGAAAGCTGAAAGCACAAGTTTATGGCACACATAAACCAGTTTGGCTACAACACCACTTGGAAAACTAAGACCCATGGGTGGGCCTCATCCATTCAGCTGCCTGTTGATTTTGTTTTTGTTTTGTTTTTGGTTTTTGGTTCATGAGATAAGAATGGTTTTTACATTTAAAAAAAAATTTTTTTATGTTTATTTATTTTTGACAGAGAGAGACAGAGCATGGGCAGGGGAGGGGTAGAGAGAGAGAGGGAGACACAGAATCTGAAGCAGGCTCCAGGCTCTGAGCTGTCAGCACAGAGCTCAACGTGAGGCTCAAACTCACAGACTGCGAGATCATGACCTGAGCCGAAGTCGGATGCTCAACCGACTGAGCCACCCAGGCGCCCCAAGAATGGTTTTTATGTTTTTAAGCTGTTATATTTTACATGGTTACATAAGTAACTACCTAATTCCTTCAATTTTGCCTCTTGATCCAGAGTCTGCAATATTTACTATGTGACCCTTTAAGAAAAATCTTACTCATCTGGAAAGCTCTGGGAGCAAGTAAGGTAGATTAGGAAGAGCATCAGGGCTTTATTGTGAAAGACCTTCAAATGACAGAAACCCAACTAGCTTAATGAAAAAGTGGAAGTTAAAAACTTACAATTTTAGGAAATCTCAGGGTGGATCTAACCTCGAGCACAATTGGACCCAGGAACCCAAATTATTATTTTGCTTGGCTCTTCTTCCTTCCTTTTTTTTCTTAAACTTCATTTGCCGACAGATGTTTGCCATGTAATGGGGAAAAAGATCTCTGGTCACACTAAGCCAATACATTCAGCTTTTGCTTCCAGAAAAAAACAGCATTTGTATGTCAGACCCCAAGGAAAAACTGTGATCAGTTATACGGCCACCCTTGACCCAGCCGCTGTGGCCATATGAAGGGCGGCACTGTTTCCAGCCAGCCCCAGTCACATGCCTGCCCCTGTGATGAAATCAGTGGGACACTGGCTCCACCTGGATCACTTGGGGTGGCACAGACGAAGGGGAGTGGGAAAACTAGTGGCCAGGAGTAGACTGTAACTACATCTTTCACTCTACCAGAGTGAATAATTTACTCTATTGCAGTAGGTAGTTGGAAGTTTTTGAGAAGGAAATTGCTCCTCATTCCAAATTCAACACATATTTATTGACCCGTGTGCTCAGGACGTTTGTGTACTTACAACCTGCCGTGGGACCGACCGGAATGGTAAAAGGTAAAGAATCCAGGCTAGAGATTCTTATCATAGTCTAGGTGAGATGGCTTTGGTCTCCATCCTCAGAGGAAAGGGAAAATATTGAAGTGTTTTGAGCAGGTAAATAACAGGATCAGATTTGCATTTTGAAATGATCACCAAGAATGGTCCTTTTAAGTTAAATACCTATGTTGAAAATCTTGTTTACATTGTAAATTTGCCAAAGATTGTCCAAAGTAATTTGGATCTGCCTCATATTTTTTAATAAATACACACACACATACACCCATATATATACATGTACATTTTAACTTTGTGAGATCAGAATTAATGGTGTTTTGCTGTGTCTCTTTTCATTGACATCTCAGTGGGTGTTTCGTTTTGGAATGTAAGAACTAGAGCAGAATATAAAAATCATTTTCCTTCAGTTTGTTTTTATTCACAGATGTTAAAACCCTTTTTTTCCACTGGAAAGGGTGACTTTGCTGGAAAATCATTTAAAGTTTTTTCCAGTCGAGTCAATAAGCTCCTCAGCACCAGATGAACAAGGGGCAGAAACCACTGTGCAGCCTTAGTGAGATTGTATTCCTTCACTGTTCAGCGTGAGCCAGGCTTTGTAGAAACGGAACATGGTCCAGGCAAGAATGCAGGTTTCATGCATGGTCGCACTGAAGGTGCAAGGCTGTGCATGGAAGATAGAAATGGAGTAGAGAAGATGTTTGAGCGGATTGAAATCAAATCAGAAACAGCTTTGCAAGTGTTTAGAGTATTGAATCAACACTAGAATTAGAGGGAAGTCAGCTATTTGCTTGGGAGGAGAAAAGGAGAGTCAGACGTTTGCCCTTTCCACCGAAGTTGGTGTCTGCTTCTCTCTCTGCCTCGTATTCCTCTTGTGTATCTGGACCAAGGTTTGGAGACTTGCAGGAGTTTAACTTAATCGTCCTGAATATTATCCTTAGCCGAAGTGTTTTTTCTACTGCTGAGAGTTAGGAACATGGTAAGATAAGTTGGCTTTCTTATTCAAGGAATCTCCTTTCCCTAGGGTTACTTTTAAGCTGAAGTATCCTGGGCCACCACTGCTAATTTTGGACCCTCCCTTGTTTTCACCGGTGGATATTTAGATTCTTAGTAAATCCTTTTCTCTTCTCTTCCTCCCCCTAGTCCAAACAGGAAATATTCCTTAAAAGTAGACCATATAGAAAAGCATGCGACATGGCCAGTGACTTTCAGCCAGTGTTGTTAACATGTTTTCCAGCTTACTCAGAATGTGACACTGGACAATGTCCTATTCCACTTCCCCATGCCCGGGGTGAAGGAAGACACCACTGATTTACTGTAATAACTTTACCAAAATAAAAATGTCCCTGGAGGAGTCAACGTCATTTCTCAATGAGGAGAGCAGGATGGAAAAATTAGTTCTTGCCTATGGAGGGTGCTTAGTAAATATGCACTGAGTGTATTTGACTGAAAAAGAAGAGAAACAGCCCAATAGTTGGGAGCTGCCAACTGCATTATGCAACCCAAACCACAGATTGGTGCAAGAAGGGTGGAACTGTCATTTTACCTCTATGAAACATCCCTCCTCCAGAGATTAAATGTAGCCATTTGTATGATTAGGGAGATTATTTTTACTAGTGACCTTTGGTTTTTGGTTATAAATGTTACCTATTAATTATAGGAAACGTGGGAGGTATTTTGAAAGCCCCCAAAATAAAAATTACCTTTATCCTCATCACCCAGAGAATGTTGATATACTTACTGTCTGTGAGTATGTTTAAAGATTGGTTTGCACGTGTTTTTTATTATAAAAAAGTGCATGAAATGTGATTGTACAGCTTAACAAATTATCATTTAGCAAACACACACATAACCACCACCGAGGTTAAGAAGTACAATTCTATGGGTGCCTGGGTGGCTCAGTCGTGTAAGCATCCAACTTTGGCTCAGGTCGTGATCTTGTGTCATGAGCTTGAACCCCACATGGGCTCTGTGCTGACAGCTCAATCTGGAGCCTGCTTCAGATTCTGTGTCTCCCTCTCTTTCTGCCCCTCTCCCACTCGTGCTCTGTCTCTCAAAAATGAATAAACGTTAAAAAAATAAAAAAAAAAAAAAGAAGTACAATCCTGCCAAGACCCCAGAGTTGTCTGCATCTCTTGCTTTCTCTTTCCCTCTCCCCACAGCAAAAGGAACCACTAATTGGATGTTTACAGTAATCATATCCATGTTTTTATTTATATTTTTATCTCTTAAATGCAGAGTCTTGCTATGTCCAGTAGCTGTGTTCAAATAAAGTCAATACAAACACTGAGTTAGCAAATACTGAACCACTGGGGATACTGCTAGTTGGGGAAGTACAGGGTTAGGTTCCTCTGAGTCTGTAGTTACCATATTTTTGTAAACTAATTAGTACACCTTATTACTATTATTGTTGATTGATTACCATTGAATTCATGACCAACAGCACTGTAAATCATGCCTAAACAAAGCTTATTAAATACATGTTTTCTCCGTAAGGCACATCTTCTTGCCCTTAGAAACTCTGGAGGACTGAAACAAGAAGGCCAGACCATCCCTTTCTTCCACCTCAGATGGCGTTGTGCACATTAGATGCTTCAGAGTGACCCAAGTCTTTGGTTGCTTTGCATGTGGCCACAAGCGACCATGAAAAAACCATGAATATTGATTCTGAGGTTACAAATACATTTTAACAAGTAAGTGAATTCACAAACACAGACTCTGCAAGTAATGGTCAAATGTATGCATCCATAAAATATAATATTTTGTTTTATTAAGCTGGCTTCCTTTGTTCAGTGGTTTTAAGAGTCCCTACTTTATTAAAATGAGTCATTATTTTCATTATAGTAGAGTTTACCATTGTATTAACATACTAAAATTATTTCTCCATTCTTCTTTTACTGAACTTCTGGGTTTCCTGATTTTGCTTTTATAAATAATTTGCTGTATACATTTGTATGTATCTCTTCTGAGACACATGTATGCACCATGCTTGAGAGTGTATGTCTGGGAATGGAACTGCTGAATCATAGGGAATGATATCTTCACCTTTGCCAGATGAAGTCAAACTGTCCAAAATTGGTGTAGCAATTGACATCCCTCCTCCAGCAAAGTAGTAGAGTTCTGACATTGCACATCTTGCAAACACTTGGCATTTTCAGCATTTTGATGTTAGCTGTTTAGTCATTCTGGTATTTGTGCAGAATTACTTCATTATGGTTTTAATCTACATTTCCTGTACTACAGCAAGGTTAAGCACTTGTTCTTTTGCATTTTCTCTTCTTAAGTCCCTGTTCAAGTTGCTTGCCCATCTCCTACTTGGTTGTCTTTTTCCTTCTGATCATTAGGAGTTCTTTGTATAGTCTGGTTATGAGTGCTCTGTTTATATATTGTAGGCTGTCTTTTTACTCTCTTTTAATGTTGTCTTTTGATAAGTAAAATTTATTAATTTTAATGTAGTCAGATATATATGTGTTTTCCTTAAGATTAGTGCTTTTTATGCCCTGTTGGATAACGTTCCAACCTCACGTTCCCAGTTATTCCTTTATTGTTTGCCTTGAGCATTCAGATCTATAATCTGCCTAGAAATCATTTATTTGTTAGGTATGATATGAAGGAGAAGTTAAGTGTTACTTTTTCCATATAGATACCCATTTAAACCAACATCATTTAATGATGAGTGCATTCCACTATTACAAAATAATACAGACTCATGATAAAAAAAATTAAAACACTGTAAATAAAATAAAAAAGTGAATGTCAAATCCATGCCTGTGTACCTAGTTTCCCATTCTCAATCCCCTGAGGTAAAGTTTCTTGCTTGCAGATTTCTTTTAAGAAGAGTGTTTGAACCTCCCTAGCATTAGAATGGTGGCCGTAAGTTATGCCTCAGGACAGTAGAAGATTGAACCTGGCAGTACTGTTGGTTTCCTTCCCTTTTTAAAAGAATACATTTGCTTTGGGAATGTCTTCATTATATAGAGAATGACAATTGTATGCACTCAATTTAAGATAGTCAGGAGGTTTGGATATTTCTTGACAACTATTTAAATCTTTTGAAACAGCACATGTTACCATATACTTACTGTACGTTCTTGGTAGTGCCCCTAAATGCTTCAACGTACCTTTACAAATAACTTCATAAGTTGTGACCTTTTTTCTAGTTGAAAGAGAGTAAATTATAAGAACCAATTTTTATGCCCCTGAAATGTGGTATCAAAAAAGCCTATAGGGCTGCACTCAGGTTTAACAGAAAAGAATGCTATGCTCATCCAGTATTGTGTACCATAGAGCACCGTGAAGACATTTGGTGCTTTTAACTGTCCTTGCTCATCCTGTCCCTTGAGATTTTTTTTTCTGTCCTTTGAGCAATTGAACTGGGACCTTTGTCCAGACATCTTTACTTCCAATCCAGAGTTTTCCCATCTGCCTCATATTTCTGTATTATTCTACATGAAACATTTCAAATTATTGACTTGGAGAACCTTCAGGATGACAGATGCCCTATCCTAAGATTATGAATTTTGTTTAAATCATGGAATTATTTGCCATTCCACCACACTCCATCTGAGTTGAAAATCTGCTTGAAATGTATACTTCAGAAATGTTTTTGAAAGCCAATAAACAGAACCCACTACACTGTAGGTAAGTTGAACTATTTTAAAAGCAAATTATTTAGGAACTATTTTAAAAGTAATTGCCTGTAATTTCTAAGGCCTTAAGGGAATTGCACCATTTTGTCTCATTTAAAATAAGAATCAGGACTCTGTCATTGCCGGAACAAAGATGTACATTAAAATGTATTAGCTGAGGGCAAGAATCTGTAAACACTAGGCATGCTGGTAAAAGTCAAAAGAATACAGAATGGTGCGACTCCGGGGCATGTGGCATTTTCCTCTTGTTAGGTTGTGAAGCACATACTGAAAAAATTCGGGAGGTTGGGACGTATGTAGGATTTCTGTGTTGTAAAAGCTTCAGCAGACGCAAAAGAATATGTAGTCAATTTTTTACAAATGAAAATCATTTTTGTGTCACTTGCTGTAATTCTCTATCCAGTTTCTCAGTATTCCTTTTGGCCCTCTCTTCTTGACTAACATTTGATTTCCCTTCTTTTTTTTTTTTTCTTTTTTTTTTTTCTTTTTTTTCTTTTTTTTTCTTTTTTTTTTCTTTTTTTTTTCTTTTCTTTTCTTTTTTTTTTTTTTATGGTGCCTTAAATCAAGACATAAGGGAATATTTTCCAAGGAAGAAGAACTCAATGATTTAGGATTAGATTAAATAGGATTTTACAGGTTTCCATGGAATTTTCTCTTCTCATTATAGGAGGAAGAGGGGGAGAGGGGAAGACAAGGAGTCCCCCTTGGATTTAATAGAACCTTCCTATTCTAGACCTAACTGGGAAGGGAGGGGTGATGGCATATGAAAGTCAGCCCTGGGCCAGTGATCTCACGGACCTCACCCAGGCCCGAGATCCTTGACTGGGAACCAGGGCTGTAGATCACAATCCAGTGCCTGGCAGAGAGGAGCAAATGCCATTGTTTTGACTTCTTCATAGTACACCTGGCAGAAGACTGTCTGGATACTCTTGTGTACGTCTAGTCCTGTCTTAGAGAGTTCTGGGACAGGCTGACCGTCCACCACTCCCAGTGTTTCTACGATGAGCCACACCATGTGACCAGGGCTCTAACTCCTCAGGTTTCACTTCTCTATCTGCCTGTGTCCTTCACTATACTGCCTTCTTGGCAGAATGCCCTTTGGAAAGTTAAACATTGCTTCGAGATGGAACAAGAGGAGGGAATTGTATTCATTTTTAAGGTCCCTGGAAATACTAGGAAAGAAGAGAGCCCAAGGTAACCTTTTCCAAATGGGGGGGAAAAAGGCTATCTAATTTTTTTTAATGATGATGCTCCATGTTGGTGGGGCAATGGTGAGAGGGAAGGGGCATCCCCCCCATGCACTATTGGTGGGAATGCAGTTCAGCAGAACTCTTCTCCAAAGCTATTTGCTAGTTTGTATCAGGACCCTTAAAAAAAGACTTCTAGCCTTTGACCCACTAATTTAACTTCCAAGAATTTATGCTAAGGAAACAAATACAGTCAATGATCCTCAACAAGGATGTAAGTTGCACTACCATTTATAATAGCTACAGGGGGATAATGATCTGAATATACACAATAAGGAAAGGTTGCATAAATCAGGGTATACCATACAAGAGAATAATCTGTAGCCATTTTAAGAATATGATAGCAAAGGCTATTTAATGACATTCGAAAATGTTTTATTAAGTGAAAAAACAACAACAGGCTACTATGTGTGTAGTAGTATTCCCCCACCCCACCCCCGCCAAAATAAGGAGATATGCCAAGATAGTAACAGTGACTGTTAGTGGTACAAATTACGATTTTATTGCTTTTTCTTGCTCTTTGGTGTTGGCCAATTTTCTACAAGGCCATCTGTGATTTTTGAGTATCAGAATTTTAAAAAGATCATTTTCTTCTGAATGGTCAGCTTACTGCTCTTCTTGTACTGGTTCGGGTTTTAATAGCCATAGAGTAGAGACCCGACTGGGTCTGCCACATCCATAATGACATTGGGAGCAGCCTTGTCCATAGTCACTAGGCAAGCATGCCCTGGCTGGTACACCAGACGTTCCATCATTCAAGTGAGTCACCACTGGAGGGTGTCAAGCTGATGATAATGCCACACAGTGGACTTGAACTACCTGCCACAACCAACATGCTGCCAGGCCTTTGAGCCTTATCTTCCTAATCTGTTCTTTCTTCACTGTCCAGTGAGTGTCAACAGGACTTACTGGGACTCTGTCACTCCTTTTGAGGACACCGTGGACCAGCTAACTAAAGCCGATGCAAGCCTTCCAGTTGAATCCAAATGACCAGCAAATGTTCCTTCCAAGCTAAAGTTTCAGCTCTTGTCATTGCTACAGTTGGGCCTTAATGGAGGGAAGCCCAGGAGTGAAAAATGTGCAGATACTCCCGGCTTGACTGTGAGGGTAATAGAGAGGACTTAGGGACTCACCTGCTAAGATTGTAGTTGTAAAATTATTTTCTCCTATCCTAATGTCAGTAATTTGTTATTTTTGGCCTCAGTGGGAAAAGTGAGAATTTGATAGAAGTTTCAGAGCCAATAGCAAAACTGACCATTTGTTGTTTGTGTGTTTTGTTTAGGTTTTTTAGGGGTGAGATTTTTTGCCTGCTGTTGTCATTTTTCAGTAAATGTAGCCAGACACTTGTGCAGTGAAAGGGGTATGTACGATTATGCAGAAAATCTTGGCCATTATCATTATCTCTGGGCATCGTATTTCCCATGTATATGTTCTCTGAGATGTCTCACAACTAAAATACCATGTGCTGTCTGCTTCTTGGAGGAATACTTATATATTATTGATATTCTTTTGCTATAGGCATCCATCATTATATAAATTTTTTTAATGTTTATTTTTGAGAGAGAGAGAGAGAGAGAGAGGGAGGGAGGGAGGGAGGGAGGGGCGGAGAGAGAGGGAGACACAGAATCCGAAACAGGTTCCAGGCTCTGAGGGGTCAGCCCAGAGACTGATGTGGGGCTCGAACTCACAAACCGCAAGATCATGACCTGAGTCAAAGTTGGATGCTTAGCTGACTGAGCCACTCAGGCGCCCCGGCATCCATCATTCTATATATATACATAAATAAATGTTCTATAGCGTTGTTGAGATCATGAGTTTTATTGACATGATTCTGAAACACAAATAAGCAAACAACATAATTCCATCAGTAGTTTAAAAAATCAGAGTACTATGGAGTGTGCATTCTATTGTTATGCTAAAATACAGTAGTCATAAATTTTAAATTGTGGTCATTTTAGAGCAAATAAATAAATGTTGTTGCTGTGAGTAAAACAGAAGCAAACAAATGAAATTCTGTTAGCTGTAAAAATGGTATCTGTACTATAGTAATTGACAGGGGGATTGAAGAGTAAGTTCTTGTAATGGTTTCAAACACCCTGCATTCCAGCCACACCCCCAGATAATTTCAGCCATGTGCTACTGGCCAAGAACCACTTGGATATGCAAGGATGTGAAAAAACATTCAGAACCCACATTGTGTTCATAGAGTATGTCCCTAACGATGCCTTTAGCCAAAGGCATAATTCTTGTACAAATGAGATAGGAAGCTGGAGGTGTTTCCTCCATATAAAAGCCACTGAAAACAGAAAACGAAAACAAACAAAAAAGTCTTAAGAACTTTTTAATTGTCCTGTGCTGACCACTAACCAGAGAACAGATGAGTGCAGGCCTCTGTGCCTGGGCTGCTTGCTCTCTTGAACCTGGAAATTGTTCCTGGTCAGAGCTCGGGTTCCTGGGTTTGGTTGCAGTTTAGAAGTCATGGCCAGGCCTTGCCTACTAGGTCATTACCGAGGGAGGAGTGTTGTGGGGAGAGGCCTGAGAAGGCAAGGCCTTGCTTACTTACCAGCTGTAATTATAGAAGAAAGTAAGGACTAGACAGTCAAAAGGAGGCCACACTTTTTCCCAGGACTCAAGACAGAGTGAAGTGGGAACAGGTATTAAACTGACAAGATAGTAACTTACCCCTCAGCTGACAAATCTTACTGTGTTATAGTAGAGTTGTTTTTAAGCCTATCCCATCTTGTCAAATACATCGTGAACTCTTGAAGTTAAGGACCTTGGCAGGTGCTAAGTTGTATTCCATTTGTTGTATTAGATTGTGCTGTGTGCTCAATAACTTGTTTTTGCCGGGTTAATTGAGAAAAAGAGAAACAAGCCATACTCTTCAAATTTAATCTCTTGCATTATATGAATTCCATCTGCTATGTGAATCTACCAAAGAGAAGACTGGAGGCAGAATTGGGGAATTTACAATGTGTTGAGTCGTATTGAATCTGTTGCTCCATTTCCATTTTCCTTTGCAAATGTGGCAGGCCTCTAAAGGAAACTCATAAATCAGTGGTTAAGAAGGCTTCTAGTGCTATGGCTGGGTCTATAAAGAAGCTTGGCATAGCATAAAGGAACATAGTAAGTCCTGCTACCCCAGAGGCTGTACACTGTGGTGGCCAGAACCCAGGGCTTAAAGCCAGGGGATTGGGGTCTGAACCTCAGCCCTGTCACTTACAGGCAAGCCTCAAATTGGCCCAAGTTTCCACATCTGTAAAATAGGAATTGTATTGTGCCTCTTGGCTTGTTGAGTAAGCTAAATGAGATTTATTAATGTACTCACTTAGTAATTATTTCTTGAATACTCACAGGCACTATTTTAGGCATTGGAGGTAGAACAGTAAATAAAATGGACAAAAATCCCTGCCCTTGGGGAATTTATATTCTAGAAATATAATGCATATCATGGCATCAAATAAATGTTTCAATCAAGGAGTCTGTGGATTTCTGGTGAGCTCATGTGATGAATTTTTACTGTGTATTTCCATGAGAATGTATGTTGCAACCCTAGGCACTTAGGACCATTATTGGGCCACATGCCTAAATTGAGAATGGCCCATTAAGTAGGACATTTATGCATTCTTGCTAAATCCCACTATGTTTAGAAAGTCTGTTCCAGTGGAATTGGATTGCTGTCATTTTCACCTCTCTGAAGTGCTTGGACTGAACATTCCAGCAGTTGGCTGAGGCTCATTACTGCAGGTGGTGTTGTGGCTGGGTGATCTCCACATTGTTTTCTCAGTCATTGGTCTTTGCGCTCTCTGTGACTTAATGCGATTTTACAGAGTTGCTAAAGCTGTGTGTTTGTTTGTTTGTTTGTGTAATTTGTGGAAATAAGTCAAAGGGCTAGCTAGCATGACCAGTTAAAATCCACAAGCTGTATTTTAGTAATTTTAATATTTCCTCTCCAAGCTTTTGATCAGCTGCCCATCAAAGAACAAAATGACAGATTGAAAGTTTCAGTTCCTTAGGTTTTCATTGCCTTCCTTCTGGGGCTTTTTCTTAGAGCATCAAAATTCCCAAAATCCATGAAAAGAGAGAGCACGCCTGGAAAGCAAACCCCAGGGGGACTGCAGAGCCGCCTAAAATCACATGTCCTCTCCTGAGAGGTGTGTGTCCAGACCCGTCTTCCATGTGCTATCGTTTTTCTGATGCAGTGGATTTCCAAGTCTCCGGTGGCACACAGCCCATTTAGTTAAAAAATGTAAACAGGAAATTGTTTCCTGGCTGAATGGCCCGTGTGGCCCAGAAAAATGGTCATTTTTGCTGAGACACACACAACTTTAAAACCACTCACATAGCAGTGGAGGCTGAAGGCCTCTGAGAAGCTTGCCCCACCCCAGACAGGCTGGTGCTAGGGTCTGAGTGGGAGCTCATGTACGTGGGCCCAGGGCGTCTTCCACCAGGGGGCAAGGGCACAGTGGACACCACTGAAGATGCTCCTGTGACCTAGAAAGAATTTCTGCAGGTCAGAGAGACACAGTAATGCTCCAAGGAATGGCAGAAGAGCCGCTGCTTGGAAGATGCAGAGGTCTGGAGACCTGTGACTTGGCGCTGATGACACAGCCTGGGCTTCGGTGCCCCTCTTCTGCTGCAGCTTCCCATCATTTGGCCTCCCATGAACCTCGTGCTCCCATTGTGGTTTCCCTATGTGCTGACAAGTTTTCTGGTTGTTCTGTCTTGCAGCCCCCCGAATCCAAGCCCAACTTCACCCCTCTCGCCATCTTGGCCCATGTTCTCGGCGCCATCCAGCCCTATGCCCACCTCATCCACGTCCAGCGACTCATCCCCCATCAGGTCTGTTGCAGGGTTTGTTTGGTTTTCTGTTGCTGCCGTTGTTCTCTCATTGGCTTGGTCCTCTCTTCATGCAGTGTTCAGCCTCCTCGTCAACTTTGTTCCCCGCCATCCAAACCTGCACTTGCTTTTTGACAGGCCAGAAGAAGCGGTTCGTGAAGACTCCAGGTAAAATCACGGATGATGACCAATCCATTCCTGTTTATCCAAAGCCGGTCAGGGACAGTGGTGGGGGGGACTAGCCTCTACCCTCCTCTGATTCCAGCCTAAGAGACTGAAGCTGGGAGGGACCATGTGCATGAACCAGCATGGCATTTTCCACGCCTTTCTGAACCCTTCCTCCAGTTTCTGAATTAATCCGTGATGCCTGGAGTTTGGGGAAAGAGTGCCTCCTCAACGGACTCCTGTTTGGATGGTTCTCAGAATCATGGGCTCTCTGTGCTTTGGTATAAGATAATATCAGAGGGAACAGTGCTGAGACACTTACTGGCCTTTTCTTCCCTTATGTTTATCGGGTAGCATAAGGCAACTTTTATTTGTGGGGTTGGACCATTGGCCATGAGCAGTGACACCTAGCTGCTGAGACCAGAGAAGTGGGAGAGAGACACAGGTAACACAGAGTAAAGGATGGACATGGGAAGTGATTGCTCTTTAAATCATCGAGGGCTGCCTCTTGCCCTCTGCATGCTCCCAGCCTGCTCGGATCTCCATGCCTCATGGACCCTTAGTGTTCATGGGAAGAGGCAGTACCTCTTTCTGAGGGTTGATCTAGTTCCTCTTCCCTGGTTTGAGAATATCCAGACTTCATTCTTTATACTTCTCTAGAGAAAAGAAGCTATTTAAATCCAGGAAAAGAATCAGTGAATAAAGATCCTGTAGGATCTCTCTGATATGTAGATCCTAAGCCTATATCTCTCTCAAACTTAGTCTCTGGTTGCAGACAACCAAAATGTAGAGCCTACTTACATGGCGTCATAAGCATTTGGAGCCTTGGCAGTATTTTCTTGTCCGTCTTTTTTCTCATATCTGTTTTTTTTCCTGGAGGGGTGGGTCCAGCAGAGAGGCTTAAATAATTGACCACACTTAGCCTCACTTTAAAAAAAAAAAGAAAACCCATGCTATTTATATATACAGATGTATATATTTATTTTCCTCCATGTACTTGCCAATCTATTATTTCATGCTATCCCTATCTGAGGATGGGAGGAGAAATGGCCTGAAACCTCTTACAGAGAAAGAAAACTAAGGCACAGGGAGGTGACTACGTAGTCACATGACTGGATGAGCACCCATCCAGAGGACTTCTTGTCCTCAACCCAGCACTCTTTCCTCCAAACATACGGGTGCCCCCAAACCTAAGGTTCCATGCGACTCCCAGCCCCGGAGCCTGGCCTGCTGTTCTTGGTTTTCTATCTAGCTTTGCACTGGAAGGTGGGAAGGATAGCTTTTCCATATACTCTTTTACCCTCACCCTGGGAATAAGGTTAAAATTCAGATCATATTTTCCTGAAACTTAAGTTATTTCCTCATTATTTCTTAGACATATTCTGGGCACTTGGGGAGACATTAACTTTCTAGGACACGAGATATGGCATGGATCTAACCTTTCTGGTTAGATGCTTGATTGCTCCATGAAGACCTGAACCAGAGCAAACTACAGAGACTTGGGGCAGTCACCTTCCAATATGCCTCCCTACTTATAGGATAGGCCCAGTCACTAGGAGAATATGCTTCCTTCGTTTTGATCAAAGGGGAGTAAAACCTTGAAAACATTGGTCCTTTAAACAGAATGGGCTGGGGGACTCAGGATGATAGAATCATTTGGCTAAAAATGTGGGCATATTCTCTGCTTTAGGAGTGTCCACTTTTTGTGTCTCTGAATTTCGGGAAACAGCCTATTGCCTGTCCAATATCTGTTCCTCTGTACTCCTTGCCATCACCCAACATATTTTCCAGGTATTTTTCTTTAGCTACTCCTCTCCATCTCCCAAAGTATTTCAAGATTGGCAATAGGATCTGCTACCGTGATGTGTTTGGGTCATGGTTATTCAGCACAGCCCACTCTGGCCACCATTAAAGTAGCACCATCTGGACAATCTTAATCCACAACACTTGAGGAAGCTGCCATTTTGAAAGAGGAAAGGCCGACTAGGGCTTGGAATTGACTGGCACTGAGCTAAGTATGTGTGCCGAGGTGAGCACTGATAGAGACCCTACTGGGAGCTAGCCCATCAGAACTAGCCAAGAGGGTTGAAATCCCCTAGTTGCCATTGCGGTATGCAGCCAAGAAATGGGGGTGTACACCTATCATTCAGGTCCATTGGGGCCTTTCCCCCACACCCACCTCCATAGTGTGAAGCTTCAGATTTCCTTCCCTTGGTAAATAACTACTTAATTAGATGAAGTAAGTGGTCCCATGAACTTCTCTTTAATGTCTCCTCTGGAAGTGGCTCCCTCTCCCCTCCACCAGGCATATAATTTGAAGCTCAGGAAGGAAAAGGCCTTTGACAGCACAGCAGAGGAAGGGTACTGGAGGCATATTCCCTTCCCACTTCCCTTTCCTGTCACCCCTACAAAATCTCTAGTGCCTAAACCATAACTTCCACTTACACAGTAGCCTCTGGCAGTTGTGCCTAAATGATCAAGCTATTGCATCCTGCCAGTCTAGCTGGTCCCACCTCCCTGTAGTGTCATCTGATGGAGAGTGGCTTGTCATTTTGCAAGGTTTGCAAGGGCATTTGAGGGAAGCTCCTCTGAGTGCTTTCCTGGCCTTGTGCCATGCTCAGAGGCGAAAATTAAAAATGAACTAGCAGAAGGTTCCAAACTTGTTCATGCCCTTGAAGGCCAGCTGAGGTCTGAAGGGCGCTGTTACGGGAGCAGCTGAACACACCTCAGGCTCTCTTTGTCCAATGTTGAGATGCACCGCAGGGAACGGGGAGCTCAAGAGCCAAAGGTGCTTGGTGGGGAGTTTTTATTTTTTTAGTTAGAGCCAAAGCCTACAAACACAACCTCCTGCCAACTGGAGCTGTTTTGGTAGGAACTCTACCTAAAGCAAACTGCTGGGGCTTTTGACAGTGAATATGGCATAGGACACTGGACTGGTTGGGCTGACCAGCTTTTAAAAAGATAAGAGTTGCCCCTGATAGAGATGCCAGATTTGGCAAATGTTTTGCAAATAAAATGAAAATACAGAATATCCAATTATGTTTGAATTATAGGTAAACAGCAAATGCTGTTTTTTATGATAAGTATGTCCCATGTACTATTTGGGACATACTTAGACTAAAAAGAGCATTTCCCACTGATCTGAAGTTGTTTTTTAACTGGGTGTCTTATCCTTTATTTGGTGGCCCTAGTCCCAGGGACAGCAGTGGGAGGACATCTCAGGAGAAAAGACCCTCTCCTAAATGGTCAGTCAACTGTTAATCTCAGAAAAAAGCAAGGCCCTTTCTTGATCTTTGTTTTTATTTTTAATGGGTTATTGCATTGTCACTTTATTCAGTTCCCAAAGCTTAACATTAGTGGAAAATTTATTCCTTTTGAATAATAATCTTCAGCACCTGAGACCATTCCCTCTGCTCTCTTCTGCCAGATTACCCCAGTTGGCTTCCCTGGTTTGCCCATTTTGTCCCATTCCCTTTATTTAATGAAGTTAATAAGTAACCTCTATGAGAATCCCCTGGAAGAGCCTTGCCTCAGATGATCTTTCCCTTGCCTTTGATTTTCTTGCCCCCAGTCTCTGTTCTTCACCCACCTCCTGTTGCCCTGTCCTTAAGGGATAGTGACTCTGGCTAATGTCAACCGGATTCTCCTTCCACTTCCCTGGCTCTCCTTGCCTGCCAATATGGGGTTTGGGCTGTTTTATCACTTTCTACAACCAGGCAACTCCTCCTCTCAGCTCCCACTGCCTCAAAATCAAAGACCAAAACAAACATTTTTCCCCTCCATGGAAAGTTGCACAATGGATGTTTGGCCCTTGCTGACAATATGCATACTTGGTTCACTTAGATCACAGAATATGCCCCTTGTCCCAGACTCCATTCTGACTTTAATGACAATTATCCCAGAAGAGCTGTTTTCCAGTTGAAACTAATGAATTATGATGGCTCTTCTTTCCTTCATTCCACATAGACCCACTTCATTTTCTCCCCATTTCCCAATTTTCTACCACCTGGCTGCCATCTCTGGGCTACTAGAAGGCCAGGAAGAAGAACAGTAAACTGTGCCTAGCAACAAATTCTGGATACTCATTTATTCTGATCCTTGTGCACAGCAGACCTTTTAAGCTATCTCCTTCAGTTTTCATGGAGCCAAGACTAGAAGTTCTAGATGCCTGGTCCTAGTGTAGGTGTCCATTCATCCATGGCTCCTCTTTTCCAAAGGGAGGATGGATTTGGTGACTCAGAAGTACCAATTCCGTGATGACCCAAGACCTCTGCCTCTTCTGATGTTGTCTGGGCTTACCTGAGACCAGCCCTTCCTCAGCTAAACCTCATTTGGCCACTAGAAATCAGTGTGCCCCAGGATGTTTGGCTCCACTGACTCCTGGAGGCTTTCTGTTAGTCAAATGTAGCTAAAGTAAATACTATATCCCTGGAATAGTTGCTTAACCCAGAGGACCTACTTGTTCTTTTGTTATTCTGCCCCGGAGCCCCTAAATGTGCTTCTTCAGAGGTCTTAGAGACAGAAGAGATTACTTTTAGCAAATAAAGAGCTAACTTTGACTGTTAAGTGTCATTTCTATTATGACCCTTGAAAAGTCCATTGATCATTTGGAACTACTGGATATCAAAGCAAAGATTGATAGGTGGTAATAGGATTTATCACTTCTTAAAATTTACTCTTCAGAACACGAATTAGGAATCCGTGGCCCTTCAGTCAAATCCAACCTACCACCTGTTTTTTCTAAGTAAAATTTTGAGGGAACGCAGCCATACGAATTCATTTACACAATGTCCATGGCTGTTTTTATGACACAAGGCAAAGCTGAGTAATTGCAACAGAGACCATACAGCTCACAAAGACCGGAATATTTACTGGTAGGCCATTTACAGCAAGAGTTTGCCAACCCCTGTTCTGGAACCGTGGTTCTCAGCTCTCTTGCACACTAGAGTCACTTGAAGAGCTTTTCAAAAATACTGATGACTATATTTATATCTGCAGGTTGGTATAGAATCCAGATATCTGCATTTGTTAAGAGCTTCCCGGTGACTTTGATGCACGTATATATGTCATGTTCCCTCCCCCTTCTTCCTCTCCACGCTCCCCACACACGTTCACGTAACTGCTCACACACACACCTTGTCTGTTCCCTGCCCTACCCCGGGGGTCGGGGAGTTCCACCTCTGGAATCCTGCTCCACCAGCCCAATGAGAGAAATAAGTAACATCTGGGAGAGCGAATGTCAGCCCATAGCCTAGAGCCGAAAAATGGCTTAGTTAGAATTTCTGCTTTTTGACTCACTGAGCATTGCCAATTTTCAACAAGGTCTTTTGGGAGTGTTCTCCAGAGCAAGTAGGAAGCATTTTCCCCACCACCCTTTTCCCAAAGTACTCCTGCTCCAAAAGTGGGTCCCAGCCTGTATTCCCACCATTCAGGTGTCCAGACACCTAGGCAGAGTTTTAACGTGGCACAGAGGTGACCCCACAAGGCGTGTGCTTTCTCGGGGCTTACAGCTTTTCTCTGAACAATTCTCATTTTTCTCTCATGACCTTTGCAACTCTTCCGCCTCATGTTTTGCCATCTGGCTGTCTTGTCAGGCTGTTGCCACAAGAGATAACTAGGTGGCTTGCAGGGAAGGGGAAGAAGAGAGATTAAATATCTGGGGCTTTCAGATGGTTTAAAAATACTGCTAAATAAACTTCTGTTTTCACACAGCACACCGTTCCGGAAGGCAAAAGCCTTATATGCCTGCAAAGCTGAACATGACTCAGAACTCTCGTTCACAGCAGGCACAGTCTTCGACAATGGTGAGTTTCTCATCCCTTTGCACAGATCTGGGCGGTGGCGGGGGGAGGGGGGAAGCTAATAAATAACTGCAGTTTTCAAAGTTCCTACCTAAAAAAAAAATGACAGTCTCATTGAATGGGTAAGACTGAAAAGAAGGGTGTGTGTGTGTTTGTGTGTGCGCGCACGCACGCTCCCTGGGGTCTCTTCCCAAAATACGCAAGAAGCAGCAGGACTTGCGGAGGCATTGTCAGAGAGGACAGTGTACTGAAGCCTTCACTTTGACGGAGGCAACCTCATGGAAGTGTTTTGGACGTTAAAAGTGGATTGTACCTGCACAGGACTCAGCCCAGCAACTTGGCAGTGACTTTGAGAGTCTGGGGGCTGTACAGAGGGTAGAAGATAACAGAGCAGAGGACAGTAGTCAGCTCAGGGCAGAGACTGAGGTACAGAATTTCTCATTGGGTTCAGTGGCATTCACCCTCCAGAGGAGGTGAGGCTCGTCTCTGAGATGGCAGGGTACCCGGGGACCTCTGTGTCAATGAGCCCTGCTGCACCCCTGCGTGCCCTCCCCTGAACTGTTGGGAAGTGTAGAGTAGACTCTCTAAGTCACATCTCTCTGCAGACTGCCAGCTGTCCTGCTCAGGTGTCCTGGTGTGAAACTGGATTCGTGGCACCTGCACCGTAGAACTGGGAACTAGTACTTACTCGATGTACCTTTTCCTGGTTCTTTTTGTTTGTTTTCTTCCCTAAACCAAGAAAAAGGCAGTATTTTTTTTTTTTAAGTGAGTATTGATGCCATGACTTGTCATAACCATTTACCTAAGAGAAAATCATGTTTCTGGGAAAAAGCCAGAGTCTCTGTTATTGCTGAGATTTTTGCCAGATGAACTTTTCCTTTAGGGTTCATCTTTGTGGATGCTTGGATGAAAGGGTGTGTTTGTTTTGCTCAAAGGAGGAGCCCAGAGCAGCTGTCTGATTTCAGGAAGTGGACATTTTCTAGGGGTGCCTTCTTGACTTCAGGTGGGGTGGTGGCAAATTTCCTGAGTAAGGCTGAGTGAGTGCAGGTTGCCCAAGCACTCCCCTTCAGGGCTGAGTGCCTCACGTTGGCCTAGATCACACCTCCTGCCACCTGCCTGAGACCTAGAAATACAGGGCAGCCAAGGCCCCCACGTAGTACTGGCGAGCCTGAGCTCTAGATTCAGGCCACCAAAGCACAAGTCCTGGTTTGTGCCTCTGTGACCTGAAGCAGTGACAGCCTCTCTGTGCCTCACTTCTGTCATACCAGGGTAACAGATGGTTGCAGGGAAGAGTGGAGTGGTGCACACATCATATATTTAGTACTCAACACATATTAAGCATTCAACACTGTTAGTAGGATGATTGTCATCGTTTCGCCTGTCCTAGGTAAAGGGCCTGCTGTTCTGACAGTTCACAGTGATGTGTTTACCTTTTTCCCTGATATGACCCAGGCCTGACTCTTGGCTGGGCAGTAGGCACTACACCTTGACTCTCTGAGTCGTGGCTGTCTTTACCAGCCTCACGTTCTAAGCCAGAGCAGAGATGGACTCCTGGGGACACCCTTGATGGCATTCACACACGAAGGGACTGCCCCCTCTGTGTGCCCAGCCCCTGCATTCACCGTGGCAGAGATAATAATCAGGCATGGGGGACCGACTGGGGAACAGGCCACAGAGGTCACACTTGGACCTTCTGAGCCAGTAGGGACAGGGGCAAGCTCTTAACTGTATGTGACCTCCTGGGCCCACGTCCTCCTTTATGGTTCCCCAAGCCCAAAAAGCACTGTCCTTAATTAAACCTTTGCTCCATTAACTTTCATCGGGGTGCCTTGCATACCAAAGTATACCAACAGCCATCCCAGCTGCCTGCCTGTCAGCAGCTGGAGTAATCAGGCTGACCTGAGGTAAAGCTGGTCCCCTGAAGGCTGTCCAAAGCCATGTCATTGACAAGCGTGCCCGGTCCGAATAGGCCCCTAGGTAGAGTCACAGCTCAGCCATCACATGACACAGATCTCACAACAGACAAACCAGAGCAGGCCGCGTGCACAGGCTTCTCTGTCCTACTCTGTCAGCAGGGGTGGGGCTTCTGCCTGTAGAGGAGCAAGATTTGAGAGATTGCCACATTTACGGGTGAATCCAGAATTTAAAGTCTGTCCTCTATACTCCAGTTCACTGCTCTTGTGGGCAAGGGACTGCCTTGTTCCTATCAGCCATTCACTGTGACTGCAGAGAGGACCCCTGATCTCAGGGACAGAGTTGGTTTTAACTCTCAAAAGGTATGTGTATGTGTGTGCATCTTGTTTGTGACTCTTTTTCTTGAGTGCAGCCTCCTTGTATTTTTTTTTTTCAAACAACTGTATTGAGATATCCACATACCATGTAATTTACCCCTTTAAAATGTGCAATTCCATGGTTTTTTAGTAGATTCAGAGTTGTGCAGCCATCACTACCGTCTAATTCCAGAGTATCTTCATTGCCCCGAAAAGAAACCCTGTGCCCTTCAGCAGTCATGCTCCACATACGCCGTGACCTGCCCCTTTCAGCCCGGGGAACCCCTCATCTCCTTTCTGTCATTATTTATTTGCCTGCTCTGGATATTTCATGTAAACCGAATTATACAGCATGTGGGCTTTTTGTCAGTGGCTGCTTTCACTCAGCATAGTATTTTCAAGGCTCATCCCTGTTGTATGTAGCATGCGTCAGGACTTCCTTCCATTTTACTGCTGAGTAATCTTCCCTCCTGTGGTATAACACGTTTTATTTATCCATTTGTCAGTTGATGGCATTTCGATTGTTTCTGCTCTTTGGCCGTTAGGAGTAATGCGGCTGTAAACATTTGTGTACTGATCTTTGTGAGGACCTGTGTTTGCTGTTCTCTTGTTGATAGACCTAGGTGGGGGAGGGGCCCCCTAGATCACACAGTTGAATAGCTTCAGGAGCTGCCAGAGTGTTCTTACAAAGGGACTGTACCATGTCACCTTGCCACCTGCCTCCATCTGACAACATGTGAATCCTCTGTTTAGATTGGTTTGGCTGGTGATATTTATCATGCCCGATTTTTAGAAAACACTGCATATACCCCATTATCCCCCTCCCTTTACCTGGGCATTAGGGGAGAAAAAACGGTTAGCACGTTAGGCAAAGATCACTTCCCTTGTTCTGTCTCCTGCTAGTTTCTTGGTGGAGACTTCAGGTAAGAGCCATTTAAGTTGGATGTTCTGTAGCTGTCAAATTGAATCATCAGACCAATTGGAAGGAAGTTTCCTAATGACAGGCTTAGGGAGTTGTGTGTGTGTTGTCTTTCTCAGCATCAAGAAGAAGGGATGAGGAGGAAGAAGAAGGAGGGGCACCCTGAGGGGAAAGTCTGTTGTTTCATAATGATTAATCTCCAAGCCTTTGGGTTCCAGGGGCCTGTGCTGCAAATGTGAGCTGTGCTGTTCAGTCGGCTTTGGGACTTTGTGCAGTGGGGAATGGATGTGCATTACTCGGAAATAACTCCACTGTCAGCCCTTGCCAGCCTACTAGGAAATAGCATTTTTCACCAAGAGCACCTTAGTTAGTAACGAAAGAGAAAGAGAAATAACTCGTGTTCCCAAGAACATTAGTCATTTTATGGCAGTGCGATTAGCGATACCTGGAAAATGCACATGGCATTCACTAAAATTGGGTTCTTGGGACAATTTGATCAAGATTTGAGATGGGCTGGATCCATTCATTGCCAAAGTATGGGATCCGGCATGAGTGCAAGACCCACTCCGGGCTGCCCCAGGTTTCCTTCAGAGACAGAGAGCATCCTCCCAGGGGATCATGGGTTGCTCTACCAGTGGGGTTGTCGGGGAGGGTCCTCAGTGGAGTCTTTTGGACCCCCCGGCCGTGCCTACTGCCAAATCCAAACACAAGCCCAAGCCACCTCCGTCTCTCACTCAGCTGTTTCCACCTGCTGCCAACACAGACTTGTCATGTCCACTCTTGCCCCCATAACCCTTCCCTACGCAGCAGCCAGAGCGATGTTTGAAAATCGCATCGTGTTATTCTCCTTCACCTATCCCAGTGGCCTCCTGGTCCTCCGAGAATTGCTGATCGGCGTCTCCACGGTCTTGTTCCTGCCCTCTGGCCCTTCCCTTCCTCACTTGATACGCTGCAGCCTCGCACACCTTCCCTATGTTCTCTGCTAGGGTTAGCAAACTATGACCTGCTACTCAAATCCAGCCCACTGCCTGTTTTTGTAAATAAAGTTTTGTTGGAACATAGCTACCCATGCCTTTTTGTCTACATGTTAGCCATGGTGCTACAATTGCAGAATTGAGTAGAGATACACATTTACAGAGTGGTTCTTTGAGAAAAATTTACAGACCACTGTTCTGAAATCATAGCAGGCTTTTCCCGACCTTAGGGCCTTTGTACTTGCATTACCCACTGCCTGGCTAGCTCCTTTAGATCATTTAGGTTTTAGCTTTTTGAGCCCCTTCCCATACCCACATCCCTATCCCAGTCTCTTTCTCCTCCTTCATCACTACCTAAAATTATGTGCTTATTTACTGATACATTGCCCTTTTCCGAGAGCAGAATCTTTTCTGCTTGCTTTGTACCGTGTGCAAGGTCCTAGCTTAGTGTCTGGCACAGGGTAGGTGCTTAATAAACACTTGTTACATGAGTAAATATATTCACCTACACAGGGATCTGTGCCTCTTCCAGCCAGTGCTCCTTCCCTTAGGGACAGCCAGCCACTAGAGACCTTAGTCACATGCTTGTTCCTTTTCCACAGTGAGAAAAGGAAAAGGAGAGAGCATGAGTTGTGTATACAGGGGTGTATGGAGCAGAGATGGATGAAGCTGAAAATGCTTGGCAGGAAGCACATCCACGTCAGGAGCTGCTTGTATTATTTGCTTGCTGGGCTGGAGAGCTGCCGAGCCAGCTCACTGCAGTGCTTCGTGTGTTTATGTGGCACATTGGACACTGGTGTAGTTCAGAAAGTTGGGCATGGGCTCAGTTCAGCTCAATAAGTGCATACGAACACTGTTAATATCCAAAGCTTTGGGCTAGGCAAAAGCAGTAGTGGTTAGACCACAGAGTCTGGGGTCAGATATCCCGGATTCACATCGATCTCCATCATCTGCCAGCTGTGTATTTAGGGGCAAAATGCTCAACGTCTCTGAGCCTCAGTTTATTATCAGTAAAATGAGGATAATAGCAGAACTGAGTTCACAGTCATTCTGAAGGTGAAAGGAGATGAGGCAGGCAAAGCACTTAGCAAAAGACCCACCACTTGGGATGTACATATGTATGTGTATGTGTATATGTATCATTCTTATCCCCAAAGACCACATTCTCTGGTTGAATTAGAAGCATAATGGGCTTGGTCTCTGGAGTCAAAGAAACTGCGTTCAAATTCTAGTCATACCATTGTGATCCTGCACAAATTAATTTACCTTTCTGGCCCTTAATTTTCTCATTTGTGAAATATGGATACCAAGATACAAGCTAGGATCTTTAAGATCAAAGAAATTGACGCATATCCAAACCTCAGCAGCCCATGGCTGCTTCCCAGTCACTATTTCTAGGTGTTAGCTTCTATCATAATTGACAGAGGGGAGTCATTGAAGAATATTGAGTGATACAGTACAGACTAAAACATCCTAAAAAACTAGTAAAGGAAGCAATGCATAACACATTTGAACAGTGTTAACAGGACCCGTGAATAACGTGTGGAATGTGCTATGAGCATTCCAGGAGTTTGGAGAAAAGAGGGAACAGGTAGACTGGATTCCGTGCTGGTGTTTCTGAAGGAGGTAGGGCTTCAGCAGAGTCGAGAAGTGGGAGGAGGGGAGACAGAAGACAACAGCAGGGCAAAGGGCATCTGATGTTGCTTCCCCTCCTCCATCCAGAGGTGAGAATTTGCACTTTCTTATGACCACCCTCATTCCAGAGGCATTTGGGCACAGAAAAGTCATAACCCTTACCTTTCTGTGATTAAGGTAAAAATAACAGATCCCTGGGGGCACCTGAGTGCCTCAGTCAGTTAAGTGTTCGACTCTTGATCTCAGCTCAGGTCTTGATCTCAGGGTCGTGAGTTGGAGCCCTGCATTGGGCATGAAGCCTACTTTAAAAATAAAATAAAATACGTATCGCTGGGCCTCACTCCTAGGGATTCTCTTTTAACAGGTATGCCATGCGGCCCAGTTTTAATAACCGTGCAGGTGATTTGGATGCACATGGTTTGATGCCAGGCCTTAATAAGCCCAGCTCAAAGCCCCCAGTGAGTCAGCAGTCTGACCAGAAGGCTTCACTGTCCCCTGTGCTAACTCTTGTTCTTCGGCTTGGAGGGGCCTCCTTTGTCCTCTCTCATTCATCCCTTACTTGGCAAATCCCATTTTTAATGTTTTTAGTTGTTAGCACCTCAGCACCTGAGCTGCATTTGAACAGCTGGCCAGGAAGGGAGAATGTCTGAAAGAGAGAGACTCAATGTATCCAGTGGAATAACCATTCAACTAGGAGCTTTGCTGTAAACTGGGAAGGGTCTTATTTTGGTTTTGTTGTATTTGGTTGGTTGGTTGTTTGGTTGTTCTTTCTAGGTCTTTTATTTTGGGGAGTGAGTTTGTTTGTTTGTTTTGCTTTTGAACATTTGAGGTTTTCCAAAGCTTCAGTGGGTATTGAGATCAGGCACTCACCAAGATTTTACCAGGAGAGAGCCTTGTTCACTCATCCAAATGACTGGTCAAATGATACAGGATCTCCTATTGACAAATTCTGGCTCTCTGCTGAGTGCTTTCTCCATATTGGCTCCTGGCACTGGAGTTTTATTCTAATCACTTTATAGGTACAAAAAATTCAAGTGATCTTAATTAACATTGTCAGCTGGATGGCTGGGCAGAAGGCAGTGGTGTTTGGGTGCTAGTATCTTCAGGATAAGTTGAGAGAGCTTCATCGTTGGAGAGACCAGGTTGCTTTTAAGTTGTGTTGTATTCTCCCATGCTCTTCTCTTCCAGACTCCTCTGTGTGGATGTCATGAATCCAAAATACCCTTAGTATTTTTGGTTTATTCCTGAAGCCTACTGATAGGAAATTATGTAAGCATTTTGGAGGCCAACTGATAGATGTTTGACCTTGTCTTTTCCTGAAGAAGCATTCAAGATTACCTTGACACTGACCTTCCTGAAGCCTCAATGTGTGTTCTTTCGCTGCTTGCCCATTGCTTCCTTTGGTTTCTGTTCTTGCTTCTTTTCCTACAAACTGAAACTAAAGTTATGTAGTAGCATTGGGGGTGGAAATGCTTTTCTAAAACAAGCTCAGGAAGTCACTTAATTAGCCTAGGAAGGGAATAGGGGAAAATTCATTCTTTACGAACAATCTCAGAAAATTGGGGTTTTCCTAATACATTAAGAGCAAATGCACTGCCTTTCCCATTAAGAGTGATTTGTGTTTTGCCAGTTCACAAGCATGAACACCGTGCCCCTGCCATCTCCAGGTCCCATGATTCCTTCTCTCTTTCTTCCTGCTATTGGACTTTGCAGCCTCAATTGGATTTTATGTAATCTTTACAGTATCACAGTAGTCTCCATGAAGATGGATTGTGATAGCACAGAAATGGGGTAGATTTCTTGGATATCGAAAAATCAAAGAGACAGAAATTTTGAAAGTTACAAGAAAAGAGGAAGAAGACAGCCTTGAGTCTTGTATGGAGGAGGGAGGAAAATTCTAGAGAACAGGAAAGAAAAATAAGAAAGGGTATGGGCGGAACAGAGAGGGGGCTATTCAAAGGCCATAGATTGCCCAAAGAAAGGTGGGGAGATTTGTAGGAAGATTAGAATCAGAGGGTAAGGATTTAAGGGAAAGTAAAATGCATAATTAGGTTAGTGAAATGCATACTAGATACCTTTAAAAACTAGTTCTTAGCATTCCTCCATGGGCACTCCACTTGGGTCATAGGCATTACTGGGTAGATAGATGGGTACATGGATGGATGGATAGATGGACGGATGGTTAGATAAATTTATGGATGGAACACCATAACCGACTTCTAACCTCAAAAGGAAAAATCTGTCACCTCTTAATAATTTAAGCCAGCAACTTCTGAAAGTCTACGAAACTCCAAAAATTGTATGCAAAATTTTGAATGGCTGTGTCTATTTCCCTTTTTTTTGTTATAGAGAGCTTTCAGAATGACCTTTATTGGAACGCTTATGTCCCACAAGAAGTTAAGAACCCCTGGTCTAAACAAGTCCTGGAAACATGTAACATAACAGGCGACTGCGCTCATTTGTTCTCTCACACGTCCACCACCTCCCCTATCTGTAACGTTTTCTCGCTGTCTCTCTCCCCTCTTCCTGTACAGTTCATCCATCTCAGGAGCCTGGCTGGTTGGAAGGGACTCTGAACGGAAAGACCGGCCTCATCCCTGAGAACTACGTGGAGTTCTTTTAACCGTGGGCCCCAGCAGACCTGCTGAGCTTTCCATGGTATCCATGACAACCGCTGATTGCAGTGTTGGAGGCCGTTTCTCTTTGCCACTGAGAAATTCAGGGTGACTGACTCGGTTACTACCTGTCAACGCAAATGTTTCTGTGAACTCTGGAGCACCCATCCCCATGACCATGGCAGCTGGCATGCGGTGATACTGCAAGGAACAGAAGGAAATCAGCAGTGGAGACCATTTGATTCTGATAACCGAGAGAACGGCTGGCAAAGCCATTCCTCTCCTTTAGCGCCCTAAATAGGGAGGATTCATTTGTTTCAGCAGTCATCCAAACCCCCAACCTTCTGAGAAAGGAAGTAAGAAAGATGTAAGTAGTCCTCAAGAGCATGCAGTGTAGCTTAAGTCTGGCAGGGCTGGGCATTGGCTCTGAGACCCAGGCTGGGCCCATTGCTTCTGTTTACAGTAGACACTCTCTTTACCCCACCTCCAAATACTTGAGGCCCACAGTGCTACAGGCAGCTGGGTCTGTCTGTTTGCATGCAGGAGGGAGAGGGGTTACGGCACTGTTTACATAAAATGCAATCTCTCACCATCTCCAGGCAGCCTCGGCCAAGCATTGGCAGAATTCAGCTCAGTCCCCTCTTGCACGGGGAGCACACACACACCCCACGTTCCCCCTCCCAAGCTAGGAACTTCTCTGCCACTGAGGGCTGCCATCACCTCGTAACCACGGCAACCCAACCTACTCTGAAACCAAACCAAAAAAATAACACACTTTTTGCATGATATTTTTTTTTTCTCCCTGCTTTATGGTCATTTTTTGAATGGTTTTCCAACAACCTGAAGCAGAAGGGCAAGGAATTAGAGTGGTCTGCTCGGGGTAGACAGAATGGCAGCTGGGAACTCTTCCCTTTCTGATGAATTTCAGCAGCATCAGGATATATTTGGAGCAAACTCTAGTAACCTCTTGAGATTAAATTACATACAGGTTTAATATTTCTGTTCTTCCATGCTTTATAGGGGGCAGTATGCTGCTTCTCCACAGGTGACATCCTCCCTTTGACTTGTTCCTTCATGGTCTCCCGTTCCCGTCCCTTCCCCTGCCCTCGCATGCCTGTAGTCCCTCACTGACCAGCCCCGTGGCAGTACCCTGCGCTGCTGAGCACTGGTGCCCTGGTGGCTTTCAGGGGTGATTTCAGGGCTAACCCTGTGGCCTGTAGTTTTAAAGGACATATGTGTTCACTGCCACTCAGAAAAAGGGAATTGTTTCTCAGGCTTTTGAGGCACAAGACTAATAGTATAAGCCATTGTGATTCAGGAGGCATGGAAAGATGGAATGGGTACCTTCTGAGAAAGAGAGTTTCCTGGTCCAGAAGGGGCCGGGTCTTCTGGAAGATTACCTGGGGTGGGAAAGTTGGGCCTGGACATTTCACATTCACTTGGCCTTCAAAGAACAGAGTTCTCAGTGTCTTCTGCATTCGAATGTCCTTGCAAGAGTGACTCTGGGCAGACAGACTCCAAATTGATGGACCGTCAGGCTCCCCAGGAGCCCCTCGGAATGGCAGCATTGTTCCAGAGTGCTCCCCGCTTCTGGAATTCCTGTTTAGGGAAGCTTAAAGAAGAGAAAAACTTGAATTGTGTTGAATTACTGTATCTTTTACTTTTTTTTTTTTAAGATAAACTTGTAAATAGAGTGATTTGAATATTATATGGCAAAGTTTTATATTTGATACTCTTGAAGCTAGTCGCTGTCGCTCCACACGTTTAAGCTCTGGTTGTTGAAGAGGTGTGTGTATGAGGGAGCAACCGGGGGAAGTCATCCCCTCTCTGGCCTTGAGAAAGGAGAAAACATTTCTATACACTCTCTGCTGGCTCTGGTTGGTGGGCATGACTCACTGATGGTGTTCAGTCTTCTTTATGCAAATGTGTTTTTGAGCTTTTCTTGGGCTTTGAATTTGGAGAAAGAAAGAGCATTTTCAGGCAATGAATGTTTCAAAGAACTCTTGCTGGGTAGTATGAAGCAGCTCAGGATTCACATAGGTGGGGCTAGGAGTTAGATTTTGTTTTCCATGTTTCTTCTCAGGTGTATTTCTTGGTACCCCAAGGTGTCAGGACAGGTGTTGGGATAGTTGCATGTTCCTTATATCTAACTCCTCAGAACATCTTTAAGGCTGTATACATGAGGCCGAGCTATTTTGTAAATGTTGCGTGTGTCTTAAGTTCTAGGAAAAACTGGCTTCTTAGGATCTTTGGTCCTCAGTACACTGCTGCTTTCCCTTCCCCTAAATACTTCCCTTCCTGTTCATCTCTCATTTCCTGTAACCCCAAAATAAGAGAAAAACTCTACAGAGGGATAGAGGTTGCCGTGACAACTTTAGAGATGGTTTGAAATTTTAGATATGGTGATTCCGTTCATCAGCTCAAGGATTTACGCAGCGGTGGTGCAGGACCTCATCCAGCAGCAAGCAAAACACTACCACTGACTCAGGGAATAAGCCCTGAGACTGGATAAGACCAAGAGAGGACTCGGGAAAGCTCTCACTGCAAACCCAAGAAGAAAGAGAATACACAAACCGGCTCCACTACTCCCTGCAGACCTTGGACAGCTCAAGGGTCTGTTCAGCAGGGCCTGAGGGGACAAGCCTACTCTGTGCCACTGTGCGTCCTAAATGGAAAGAGCTCAAAATATTGTTGTTAACACATTTGTCGTTTCGAATTGTCACCTGCCACACTGGAACCTTAACTAGAGCTAACCTAGGGGAGCAGAAGGCCCAGGCCCTGATTTGAGGAGCTCCTCGCTAAAGCATCGCTGTCGACACTTGGCCCCAGCTCGACTGCTCGGAAGCTTGTCCCTCCCTCCTCAACTGGCCCTGATCTGAAGCTGGAGGGAAATGGAGCTGTTGCCAACCTGCATTTTTCGGTAGACCCCTTCCCAGCTTCCCTGTAGCCATGCTGGGCATGTGACAGATGGCTGCTCTCCTTCCTTTCCCCAGCCAGGCTCACCTCCTCCCCATTTGCTACAGAACTGGAGAAACCTTTCAGAATATGAGCCAACAAATAGGGAAGGAATTGGAAGACCAAAAACAGATTTTACTTTCTCTATCATCTCTGCCCCCCAGCCCCTAATTCTGCTGAATAGGGAACTTGAGGGCAGATGAGAAGAATGAACTAGGTACCGGAGTGGAGGACTATGGACCAAGATCCCCGAGGTCTCCGAGGAACCTTGTGTTTCTTTTGTAAGGCCCTGGGATGAGGCATCCAGAGCCTGAATCTTTTTTGGGCATATGAGCAGTCTGTCCCTCCTCCTTTGGGTACTCAAGGAATTCCATGGCTGCAGAAGGCCATGCTGTGAAAGAAGTAGTTTCAAATCCCTGCCCCTAAGCGAGTAAATTCTTGACTTGCTCAAGACTGATGATATTCTCTTCTGTTTTCAAAAATCAGTGTATAGAGATGGACCCTGCATAGCACATCCTTCCTTAATATCCTATAATTGGAGCCAGTTTTTCACTTAATGTTTGAGTATTTCTACAGCCATTATGTGTTTACCTCTGCCAGACCAAACAAATTCAGTGTAATTCTAGTTCATCTCCTTTTGCTGAGTGCTCTTTTGGATGGAGAGGCAAAGAGAAAGAAAATAAGCCATCAAGTATTGGCAGATTGGCATTAGCAGGACAGAGCCATGCTAGTGACAAGATCATTTCAGGCATTTCCAGGACTCCAGGGTTGCACGTGCATTCCTGTAGCTCAGAGGGAAATCCTTCTATGACCTAGGTCTCCTGACAACAGCAACTCCAGTCACTCCAGAAGTTCCGTCTTGACTACAGAGACTGCCAAAGCACCCATGGTTGAAGGGTAGGGAGACAGAAATAATTGGCTAAAGGTAATTTGATCCCTTATTCGTGACTGTTTACTGGCACCTTTCATTCTCTGGCTTCTGTTGCCAAAACCAAGTTGGGACCAACAGTTTTACAGACACAGGAGTCCCAGGTACAGCAGTGGCCACCATGGTACCCACAGCATGTTGCAGTGCAGAATGTTTGATGAGCAACCGTATTACCCAAGTAGGTAGCCACCACGGAAGAAACCAAATAGCTCCCTGACTTAAAAAGGAATGTCCTGGGTATTCTGTTCCGAGTTATCTGTCATTTTCTGGCAAACTTGATGGTAATCAATTACCTAGACAACCCTGCCCCACATGTCTTTTAAGTCAACTGGGTGTCCTCTGACACACCCTTTGCTGGGGTTTAAAAAATGTATCCTGTGTTCAAATGCGTTTGGCAGCCACGCTGATCTGCTGGGTCCTGAACCACTTCTCTGTAATTGTAGCATCAAAATGACACCAGCAGAGCAATGAACCTTGCACAATCCTACAGCATGCCTGAGACAAGACTCCGACAAGTAATAATTAGCTTTTTTCCTTTCGCCGCCTACGGTCCTTGTGTAACTGAAGAACTTCTCACAGCACAGGGAGAGACCATGTAGAGAATCCAGATGTCCTTCAGAGCCACCAGCCCTTGCTCACATGTGGTCTCCCGATGGAAGCACTTGTATTCTTGGGTGAAAAGGTATTGGATGTGAAGTAGTGCTGGGAGCAGACAGAAAGTAAAAGGTGAACCACGTTGAAGATCTTAGGATTGTTTTTACAAGAAATAAATATAGTTCTTAATAGGGAAAAATACATCACAGAGGAAGTTTGCAGCTGATAGTTCCGTAAAAGTTTTCCAGGACACTACAAGACGGAAACGTCTTTCAAGAAGGTGGAATACTGTAGGGAGCAAAGGCTTGGCACAGTCCCAGTCCCATAATAAGAAGAGCAGTTAGTAGTATATGAAAATTCTCTTGAGCGTAGTCAGAACCAGAGTATTGATAATCAAAATGTCAAATTTACCTGGAGTGGTCCCGGAGAGGCCAAGACATTGTACATCCCTTTCTACAAAATTGTCCTGACAGACACCTGCAGACAGCTACCTTGGGTATCCGGAAGCCAGGGTCAACCTTATACCTGTGAAAAGAAGTTCCTCTGTTGATTCTAAAGCATCTGCGTATTAGTATGTGTTTGTGTATGTAAAGCACACATCTACATAGACAAAGATCCAGACTCTTCCATAAGCTGGCATTTGCTGAGCCTTTGGAGCCTTTAAGAGTTAGAAGTTGGGAGTTAGAGAAACGGCAGGCTGTTGACTATAAAAATGACAAAAGATGTAAATTAAGTGCCATTTTAAAACTTCATATGTATCAAATGGTTACTATCTACAGCTATATCCCTTATTCACTTATTAAAAGTCGTGTTGAAAAACAGATCAAACTCCTAAACCTGTAGTCGCTAATACTAGGCTAGCGCTCACAAGCACTCTCAAAGACATTTTGTCCATATTTTGGAGAAGAAACTGTTTGCATGTTTAACTCATAATTTAGGCTACCTTTGAGTATACTGCAAAGTGCTGTGTGATATAATATCAATAAAGTACTTAAAAGTGGCACTTTAAATTTTTTTAAACCGTAAATAATGCACTGTTTTAAACTTCAGTTCAGTATTGAATATTGACTGCTGTGTAAAATCCAATTCTGTCATTAAAAAGTAATTTGTGACTAGACTAGAACTTGTTCCCTGTCATTAGTAATAATAGTCTTGCCACGTTGAGGCTTTTTGAAAAATGTGCTTTTGCGTCACTAAGGCTATCTATAAAGACAATACGGTTCCTGTCGAGTGGCCTCTGAAACTTGGCTTTCTTTCATTTGCTTGGTTTATGTGACAATCCTTATGAAACGAGTGGAAGTATGATTTTTGAATTAAATGACTTTTCCATTTGGTGGCACGTTTGTTTCTGGAGTTTCTCATAAAGTTATGGCATGATACGTATTTTTGTGTTTCTTCAAGTAAGAGTGTGAAGACCTGCTCACAGGTCCCAGGTCTGAGCTCCTGCAGTTTACTGGTAATAACTACAGTGCTGATTTTTGACCTGCTTTGGGGAGCTCTATTTCCTTTAGGAAAGGTCTAATGCCAGTGAACTTGAGGAGGAACTGTTAAGCATGTTGAACAAATTAAGCCCCAACAAGTCATCTTCCACTTAACATTTTTTAATTTTTATTTATTTATTTTGAGAGAGAGAGCCCAAGCAAGGGAGGGGCAGAGAGAGGAAGAGAAAGGGAGTCCCATGCCGGCTCTGCACTGCCTGTGCGGAGCCCGACGCGGGGCTCGAACTCACCAACCTGAGCCGAAACCAAGAGCCGGACGCTTAACAACTGAGCCACCCAGGTATCCCTCCACTTAATGTGTTCGACTGTGCCTCCTGTGGAAGACATAATTGTTTTTATTCTTCCTGAATTTGATTTTCTAATCAGCTCTTTTGTGGAAGTTCATTAACACAATGTGGGCTAATCCAAGAGCCACCACACAGACAGTCCTACCACACAGCTGGGTGTGTCCCACAGGCTTGTAGAGCATTTGTTTAGAACTTGTAACATGTCCCAGGCCAGCTCCTATTACTGAGCCTTCTCATTCATCATGTCCCTGCCAGACACATTCAGAGCTGCAGCCTGGGACCCAGCTTTACAACTGGCTCCCAGCTTCTGTGGGGAGAGCAGAGGGCTCACAAGGAGAAGGCAGGGGGAAGCTCTCCTAGTGCCTGGTTTTGAGGGGGTGCCCTCTTGAATGTGTGGGTCACACATGAGACGCCTTACACTGTGCTCATTTGTTACTTAAGAAGGCACTGCTTACCCCCTGGGGACAGCACAGCTTTGCAGCACTGCCATCTCTGAGCTTACACCCGCCCTGGAAAATTCTCCAAGCATCTGAAGCCTCCTATATGCGTGAGGTCACACGACACCCAGGTGAGACCTTCTGAGTGGCACACGTGTGTCTGATGGCCATCATCGGGAACATGAGATGTATGTATCTGTGTTACCTGTGTCCTTGGTCTCTCCAACAGACTTTGCAATCACTTCACCCTTTGCGTCTTTCCCACAAAAGGTTTTTATTTTCACTTTGATTCTCAGAGCACAAACTGCATCGCACCTTGTGGCTGGTTTGGTGTTTTTCACTTGTTAGCTCTGGCTGCATGGTTGGTTGTAAGAGCACCTTGGTCACAAAAGGGCTTGAAGGACACTTGAAATGAAGGAAATGAAAGATTTGTTTAGACCCCAAACATGTCTGCTTTGTCAGGAATTAAATCCGGGCTTTAATTCCTTCTTTTCTCAATTCTTTCAATCTTCACACATCTCTCCTACCCAAATGTGTCAGTGTCACTAGCTTGCCCTGCTTTTAATAACACCAAGCTAAGCTGCAACTAATGATGCTGGGGTATGCAGGATCACCAGTTGGGCCTGTGTGGCAGCCGAGGGAGCCTCTCTCTAGCCAGTGGAGTAAGTGCTTAGTAAGTGAGTGAGGCTCCTGCATTGGGAGGGCTCAAATATCCGTGTGCTAGGAGGGGCTACATCCTTCACAGTGCCCCACCCCCATCCCCACCCTGCACCCCCAGGCAGCAGCAGGCGGTGGAGGCCAAAGCAGGAAGTCTCTAATTAGAAATGATCAAAACCGCGTCCCTCTCTATCCCACCGCGCTTAGCAAACCTGTCACACTATGCATCCCATCTCCCGTAATTGACCCCGTGAGGCTGGCCCCAGCCTCTGTTTGCTAAAACCCAGGTAGGTAATAAGCCTTCACAAGGCCAATCGGCAAATTAGTCAAGACTTGAATTCATTTGGGGCTTTAGGTACAAAATCATATTTTACCTTCCAAGTCTTGTGCCGACCCTAATACTAAAAATTTGTTTTTCTGACGCTGTGCCTCTATCTCCTCTTTGAAACTGTTTTCCTAAGTTAGCAGAAAGATGTTTTTTAAATGAACTTTTTCTGCCTTCTCTGAACCTTTCTCAGTGAAGAAGCTTCCCTCACCTTTATTAGATGCAATGCAGTCATGACAATAAAGGGTAGCCTGTCGGTTCCTACCTTTTCTCCTCTCACACCATTTTGCTCCTTCGTAGTACTTTCTGCCTATAAGCAACTCACTTTTCATCGTAAGATGTTTGGTGTCATCCTCCTCTTAGTAAACAGCTCAGCAGGGACAGAGACCAGGTCTTGCTCACCCATGTCTACCCAGGACCCAGCCCGGGGCCTGGCAGCTGGGCTGGTGAGCAAGTGACAGCCTAAAAGCACTGCTTTCCACTCTATTTCCTCCTCCCTATAGTGCTTGACAGTTCTTATTGAAAGAAAGAAGTTGGGTGTCATTAGACTTGGTTACTTGGACACAAGATGACTTGGTGACCTTTGGCAAGCTACTCCGTTTGCTCCTGTCCTGGGATTTAGGCTTGATGGAGGGGGACTTCCCACCCTCCATTCAGGCGCACACAGCCACATTCTTTCCCAGCCCGCTCGCTGGTGCTCGGTACAAGAAGCCATCTGGATAACCAGCTGACCAAGAGCCAACGACCCTTCACTGTCATCTGAGTTGCTGCTGGGTGGTTTTATGAACTTCATACCAGGCTCAAGGCCTGCCTTCAAGCAAAGCCACATCAGAATCACCCCCACCCAAAAAGTATTCTTATCTGAAGACACTTCCAGGAAATTCCACACTGTCCCCTGGGAATTTGGTCTGACATTTAACACTCTCACTAAGGGAATTCTCTGTGTCTAACTGAAGTTTCCCATGATGCAGCTTATGTCCATTTCCTTTCCGTTTTTCCTTAGAGTGGAGAACCACTGGCCTCATTTTTTCAGAGAAGTCACCCTCCATTTCTGTGCTTCCATTCAGCAAACACTTCTTGACCATCTCTTAGGTACCAGGAGCTACTAAGTCCAGGATATGTAAGACCTAACCTCTGTCCTCAGGGGACTCACAGTTGGTCTCAGTGACAGGCAAGTATAAGAGAAGTCACATTTGCCATGTGGTATTGCCACACCATGTGTGAAAGGTAGTCCCGGGCTCCAAGGCAGAGTGGTCCTTTCTGTTTGGGAGAGAAGTACCAGAGAAAGCTTCACAGAGGAAGTCACGTTGGAGAGGGATCTGAAAAGGTGGAGAGGAGTTTGGCATCTAGTCCATTGGAGAAGTGTCCCATGCTCAAGGACAGCAAGGACCAAAGCATGAAGGGGAGAGAGAGAGAGAGCCAGAGGTGAGTTCAATGTGATTGAAGCCCGAGGAGATGGGAGCCTACTGGAAAACTAGGCTTCACTGTCCACCCTCACCCACCCCCTGCGTTAGCCCCTGTTTTCTCCTGATGACCAACAGCATCAGCTAATATGTGTTATTGTCTTACTAGGTACCGGACGCTATTCTACGTGCATTACCTCCCTGAATCCTCAAAATCTGTGAGTGAAGTACCATAATTACCCCCATCTCATAGATGAGGAAACTGAGGATGGAGGAGGTCACACAAGCCAGGGAGTGGTGGAGCTTTCAGCATATGTGTGCGTTTAGAGTCCATATGCTCTTGATTTTTTAAAATTTCTTTATAGGTATACACACATGATTTTACATAAGTGTGTCAGCATTTTTTTTAATTGCATGGAAGCTTTTCCTTCTTTTTGTTTTTTTTGTTTTTTTGTTTTTGTTTTTTTGCCTTGGTTCTCCCATCCCCTACCTAAGCATCTTCCCTTGTAACAACAGACATCAACAGCCTCATTATGGCCTCTTCAGCAGCGAGCCCTTCAGAAAGGGCTCTGGCAACACATTCTCCTTCAAACAGTCAGCTTTGGTTCTGCATTGGCCAGAATAAGAGCAGGATATGTTTTCATTAAAAACTTTCTTTTCTCTTAGGACCCCTTTTTCACTCATCTTGAGTGAATAGTTTCCCCATTTCTGGAGCTCTGTGCAGACACCCCTGGGTAGCCCCACGGACTCCAGCTGCAGTCTTTGGCTGATCCCATCCTCCTTGAGGACACTGCAAGGAGGCAGCCCCTGCAGAAGACCCAGCCATGTTTTGTAGGCTGGAAATACGTAGTGTGCACATTTTTTAAAATTTAACAATTTGAAAGCAGTCCCTCTCCCCACCCTGATCCAGCTGCCGATGATAGACCTTTGGGCTCTTACAGGATTGCCAGGGAAATCCCATGAGCATGTGTCTTCTTGTGGGAGAGTCAGCGTTTCTAGCCTGATCTGCTAATGCTCAAAAATAGAGAATCTTCTTGACATTTTAACCCCCTCTTGAGCTTAATGCGATTTGAAAAAGAGACGAGACAGCAAGAGAACTTGAAGCAGACAACAGGTGAGTTCTCATGGGATACAGGCAGCACCTGACTTCCACTAAGGTCTACTCATAGAGGGGGGCATAGTGAGGGGCATGGTGCTGTTGTATGTCGAGGTGATAGTGACTAAGTGTCATTTACGGAGCACTTCCATTGTACTCCTGGCTTTATAGGCATCGTCTTCTTAATCCTCGCATCAACTCTGTGAAATAGGTGCTGTTGCTACCCTCTTCTGCAGATGAAGCAGTCAAGCATTAGATTGGGTAACTTGTTCAGAGGCACTGAGCTAATGAGTAACAGAGCAGAGACAACCGCAGCAGGCTGACCCCACAGCTTACATTCTTAACTCCCACGCTATCCCCAGTCAAGAAGGTGTCAGCAGCTCCTGCCCTCAGATGTCCTTAACTTCTCTCACCCCAGGGAGTGTTTTCTGTTTTTGCCCCTTTGGCATCCAATACCCCTTCTTTCCTCTGGGGACCATGGAGTTGGGTTCCATGAGTTTGGGTGGCCTGGCATCAACCCTTAATCCAGTGGTGAACTGGTGGCCCTGTTCTGGTCCATGAGATCATCAAATCCACCCAGCCAAAGTGATTGGTTGGTTAAGGAACGGGCACGGGGCCTGGTTAAGTCCACACTGCCAGGACTTTGTCCTGGGGCAAGGTATACAGGTCACAGCTGGGTCACACAGATATTTATAGTATCAGGGAAGCATGATAAGTACCATTCCCTGGCCCTCGGATGACATTTTAACATGAACTCTGTCTGCCACTCGTCTTTACGTGAGAGTCCTCATACTTATATGTTAAGTATACGTTGAGATTTTAATAGTGTACCTCCTAGGAAAGTTGCTTTGGAGAGCAAGCAGAAGATCTGAAATATTAATTGCAATATAAAATTGGCAAACACTGTTCTAATTTGACCAGTTCTGGAATGAGTTCACCAAGAGAAGTCTTGATGCCATAACTCAGCAAGAACAGCTTTTTTTTTTTCCCCAGAGAGAGCGGTCACGTGAGTTGGGGAGGGGCAGAGAGAGAGAGAGAGAATGCTAAGCAGGCTCCATGCCCAGCACAGACCCCAAAACAGGGCTAGATTTTATGATCATGAGATCATGACGTGAGCCAAAATCAAGAGTCGGACACTTAACCAACTGAACCACCCAGGCGCCCCAAGCACAGCTTATTTTTTAAATTCTGATGTCTGCTCTCTGTTCTGGACCAGAAGAAGCCGTGACTGGATCTCATGAGAACAAGGAAAGACCTCTGACAACACTCTTCCAACCCTAGCTGATTCAAGTCGTTACTTGGCCCATCCCAATGGTGCATTAGTGTTTAGACATTTTACCCCGGGATTCTCATGAACGACCCCCCAGTCAGTTGTAATAATTAAAAAATGGCAGTAAATCGTGCTTAATCATGAAGTAGAATTGGATGGTATAAAGTACTCCTCAGTTCAGAAAGATGTTCACACGCCTGGGGGGCCGCACCCAGACCTGTTCAACCATCCCATGAATGTGAGTCTGAGAAACTCCAGAGTCACCGAGTTCAGACCTCAGACCTTCACCTCCATTTGGGGTAGGGCTACATAGTTGGAGGCCCTGAAAGGGAGTGTGGGTGTATCTAATCAGACTCAGACACCTTGCTGCTGCTCTTTCTCCAGGATGTGCACACAGGTTTCTTGTCTCAGAGACTTCCAGATAAAGTGATTCCAGATATTACAGGACAACCTTCATAGGCAAAGAGAGCACTCTTGGTCCACAAAAGATGATGTATTCATTTATGTATAACATTTAAAAATGTTCAAGGTTTTTTTCTCCTCCAAATTTTGACCATGGCACACCCCTGATCAAAAAACTTCAGAAGCTCTCGTGGCCTAATACAAAAAAGCACCCTGGCATTCGCGGTGTTTCCCAGTATGGCCCCAGGATCTTTTCTCCAATGTTCCTTTATGGATCTGTTGCCCCAGAGGCCCCAGCTCTTGATCATCTACGGTTATGTCCACATCCAGGTGCTAGGGGGCTCTCTGCTTGTGCTTCTGAGGTTAACTCAGGTTCAGGTGCCCTTTGCTTTTCCCACCCCAAGATGAATAGCTGTTGAGTTTGCCTGTTGGCTATCACTCCTTATTCTCCTTATTAGGATAGCAGCACCTTATTTTTTCGCTGGGAAGCCACTCCTCCCCTGCCCTCATGTTCCATGGGTTTGGATGGTTTGGCATCAAGCCTACATCCAGTGGAGGAACTGTGACCCTGGCCAGACTAGATCATCATCAAATGCACCCAGCCTAAATAACTGGTTGATTTAGGAGTAAGCCAGGACCTAATTAAGTCCAAGAACAACCAATTTCTGGATTTTGTAGACTGTTGTGATAAGATTCTTCTTTCTCCATCTGAAGCCATGAGGACTGTGGCCATCTCGTCTCCTTAGAGGGGGGAGTCTGACTCGGAACTGGGCAGCCCAAGTGTGCGTCAAGAATGACCAAGAAAAGCAACGTCCCATGTCGTAGGGCTAGATGCACTTGAGGTTTTCTGTTACATAAGCCAATAAATTCTCACTGTGCTCAAAACAGTTTGAGTTGAATTCTTTCACTCACAACTGAAGTTCTGAGTTCTAGATAAAGCTTCAGAGTGATTTCTTTGCATTCCTGTCTCCCACTTGATTATCTGATCCTTTCTCAGGAAGAAAGTGCCCTGGACTTGGAGTCAGAAGATCTGACATTAAATCTGGTTCTGCTGTTTCCCACCTTTGGGACCTTAAGGTAATCCTTATCTTCTCTGAGTATTAGTTTCTTCATCTTTAAAATGGATCTGAGAATGCATACCTTCTAAGGTTGTTTCCCTTCAATGAAATGACATTTTTTAATGTACTTGATAAAATTTCCTGTCCTCAGAAATCATCTAGACATTTGTTACATTGTTCCATAGCCATTACTGCATTAGGCTGACTAGTCCTGGGACAGCGTCTTCTGGCCCTGAGCTTCTGTCCATCACCCCTGTGAAGGACATCTTTACATATCATATATTTCTTCCCTCTTGCTTCTTCAGTCATGGCCATAAGAACTCCACGTGGGCGGGCACCTAAGCCAAAGTTGTCATAATGCAGTGTCCTATGACTCAGCTTGGCTTAAACACATGATGTAGGCCAATCGGAATTTCGCCTCTGTGAATTTGACCTCCGAGGCTAGTTGCCCTTAGAGATGTGTTCAGGAGAGGAGACATCCTGATGTCAAGCTGTGACCCGTGGCTGTGTTGTCCTGGGTACAGATTTAAAGACACCAGGAGACCTGTCTTCAGAGGGAGAGGATCGGTGCAGGGAGAAAAGCTGCCTCAATCCTGGACAGGTTTTTATCTTCCTGCAGCACCTGAATGTACCTTATGCCATTATAGAATCCCACATGATCCCTACATCCTTGCAATGAACACATTGTGGTATTTGGATCAGTTTGCCTCTTTTCTGTTCCTGGCTACCAGTAAACCACCCCCCCCCCCACCCACCCCCACTTCGAACCATGATGGGTCCCAGCTGGCACTGGGCATGACCAGAGGTTCTGGCACTTAAATGAGTAGGCCCCATGTCACATGGTGATACAGAGTTTACAGCCACTGGGCTTTTACTCAGTCTGCAGCTCTTGGACCAGGGAACCCACTCAGATTTCTTCACAGCAGGAGAGAGGGTGGTGTGTGTACCCATTTCCCATTCCAGCAAGGGTTAGAAAGGATGGTTGAGAGCCTGGCATGAGCTGCTAATTCCACAGGCAAACTTAATATCTTGTTATTGTTCGCATTTCCTATCGCTTGTAAAACGCACACATAAAGCACTTGTGTTTCGGGGAGAGCCCAAAAGAAACTGCGACTTTCTACCTCCTGTGCCCACTTGTTCCCTCCACCAGTGTTCCCTCCGTTGGCTTTCTCCTCGGGGCAAACCTGAGGCCCCCGGAAGGTCTGTGAAGAATCTCAAGCCCTCTGCCATGTTGACCTTCTCAGACACTAAGGCTACAGTGGACAAATCTTGAGCAGCAGGGGGGACAGGGATTTCCTCAGAGGTTTGGGCTGACCATCCAGCACCAACTTGTCCTTTCTCTCTGTCATCCTTGTGGTGCCCACCCCTCCCTGCACAAGCACCCACTAAAGCTCATGAAATCTTATGCTCACGATTGTTGCTTGCTGCCGCCGGCTCTTCCCAGCTCACAGGAGCAATCGTTAGACATACAGGAATCCTGTGAACTGGCTGTTCAACTGCTGGTAGCTGGAAATGGGTCATGATGGGAGCATTCCCACCATGGAAATCTCCAAAGCTCCCAATCAGCGTGTCCCCTGAAGAGCTGGTAATGAAACCTTGATTAGCACACCACTGCTTGGTCTCCTAAGAGGTGACATCGGTGATAGGTGACATCTGTATGTGGCTTCGCCTGCAGCCTAGACCGTCTTTCAGCCTGAGGAGGGGTGACGAGCATAGAGCTAGGGAGAAGCGACCAATACCCCATGTGGAGTTAAGTCAGTAACTTCGCAGTGATTTTGGTTTGGGGATACAGTAACGGTTCCTAAGTGCAGGCAGTGCTTGGTGAGTCAACAGCTGCTTTTTGTTTATTTGCACTGGTTTTAGCCAGAGCCTGGAAAAGGAGTTGGTTCCCTACCCCCCTCAAAGATGCTTCTCAGAAGTTGGCTCATGGCTGCCAAGAACTATGTACAGATTGTGTATATCAGAATATCTGGTTCATTCCTTCTGCTGCCGGCTTCTTGCCAGGAGGAGGAGACAGGAGCCCACCCCAGGCTCATTCCTGAGGGCAGTGCAACTGGTGAATCCCACTTCCTGTGGTGACTGCTGAGGGCAAGAGGCAAGGCAAGGGTCAAGTGGCCCTGAGGCTGACATTGTTGCTTTGAAGCCAATATTGTCATGAGCCGCAGGAACAAAGCTTGGCCAGAGGCCTTGGCTCATCCATTCCTACTTCAGAGAGCCTCAGGGACATCTGGGAAGTTTGTCAAATCCAAAGGATTCTGATTTGGTGAGTCTAGGGCCAGACTCTGTGTTTCTAATGGCCACCTGCACGATGGTCAACCCAAGCACAGTGATGGAAAAAACCTATATTATGCAGACGATCAACTAGAGGGTGACTGTATAATGAAAGATCTCACCACAGTTTTCCTTTAAATGCTGGAATGAATGCATTCGGTTTAAGAGATTCAATTTTCAGTCACTCAATTACCATAAACCAAGAACAGCAGGGATTCTGATAAGATGTAAACCTCTAGGACTTCCCTGCTTTGGTGCTGGTTAGAATCAGGGTGGCTTTCGGCCACAACAAAAATTGTTACAAATAGAGGGTGTTAGCAAAAAAAAAAAAAAAAAAAAAAAGAATGCCCGTGTCTCCTTTGACTACCTCTGTCCTAAATAGATTTGAACAAATGGCAAAAAGACTAGATGCTTAAGTATCCCTCTTGCAGAAGGAAAAACAGCATAAAGAGGCAATGTGGTCAATGAAAACCAAGATGGGATTACAAACAGGCCTTCGAATGCTCATGACAGCTTCTGTGACAGGGCACCTAACCTCTCTGAGCCTGTTTTCTCATCTTCAAATAGGAAGGGAGGAGATAACTCCTAACTCCTATATGGCAAAAACATCAGGATGAGTAGGAGGGAAATATATATACATGTATATGTACATGTATACCAGGCATGTGACACAGAAAGTTTGGAGACCCCACCGATTAAATGCTGGAATTCATTTCTCAGAGCTTCAACTGCTTTGTCTGCAAAATAGTGGTCATAATAATCCCCACTGCATAGAGTTGTTTTAAGAATTCAGTGAGTACCTGACAAACATCTGGGACAGTTTGAGTATTGAAATACATACTGATAGTAAAGAATTCTAAAAACTGAATGAAGGAAGAATTCATGAGTCCATGCTGATATAAACAAATAAGACATATAAGAAAGTTCTTTTTTGTAGTTGAAAGCCAAGTAAGAATTGTAGAAGGAATGGCAGAATTAGAATGTAACCATTTGGCAACCATAACAATAATATTTGAGTCAGCCGAGAATCATCAATGGATGATTCATCATAGAGCTTTTGTATAATATCATGGTATCTTAGGACAAAATAGTGACTTTACAGTGGAGAAACCCGGCAGACACTCCCTTTTACTGGGACTATTTGATAGCCTGTCCTTTCTATGAGGCATTAGGAAGAACTCATCATGTCTTCTGTGAAACTCCGAAAAAAGCGTGTAATCTGGATCTTGCCGTGAGAAAGACAAACCAAACTGAGGGGTGTTCTACAGAATAAGCTAGGCTGTTCATTTCAACAATATCAATGTCATGAAATAGAAAGAAAGATTCAGGAACTACTCCAGATGTCCAGAGACATGTCGAGGGAATGCAACACCTAGCTGTGGATTTTCTTTAGCTGGAAAGGACAATCTTGGAACAATTGGCAAAATCTGAGTAAGGGCTCTATATCGCATCAATGTTAATATGATTTACATAATTGCAGTATGGTTGTGAGAAACAGAATTTTTAGGCAGGCTTTTAGGAAATATACACAAATATTTAGTGATAAAGGGCATCAGATCTATGGCATCTTAAATGATACAGAAAAAACGATTGATAGATCTAGAATGATAGATCATTCTAGATCAGGTTTAGAAAGCAAATACAGTAAATTGCTAACATTTGAGGTAACAGGGTGAATGGTGTCCAGAGATTGACTATTTTAGCAACCTTTCTGTAAGTCTGAATTATGTTTTTTAAAAAGGTGCCCAGCATGTAATAAATGATGAGTAGCTCTTACAGTTGTTATATCAGTTAACAATATTAATGGAACCCTGAATCTGTTTTGATGAGTTTAGAAGCCAAAAAGAAAATGTATACAAAAGCAACATGAGGATTTGCTAGAAAGCACTTTCTGGTCTTACAGTACAAAATGTAACTGCCCACCCGCCTTCTGTGATTCACTTCGTTTCAGTTCCTCTTGGCAGTGGTGCTCTAAGGATCGGGGTCCATGTGCGGTCTTAGAGGAAATGTAGGCTTCACGAAGTGCATCCTGCATGAGGTAGAGGCCAGTGGGGTATTCTCTAAGACCATGTCTTAGGCTCATAACCCCAGAAGGGACTGCAGTGTCCCAGATGTTGGGTCTACCTTCCAGCCCCAGAGAACTCTGTAGAAAGCCTTTTCAGGTTAAAGGTTTAGTCTTGGCCTCGTTTCTGTCAATTTGGAGACGTAAATGTAAGGGAGTGTTTTTAGCAGTACAAAGGGCCATAAAATACATCAATCTTACACATGTGCTGGGGAGCCTGTGGCTTTATGGTTAAGAGGGCAGCCTCTGGAGTCAGACAGACGGGTTCCAAATTCTAGATAAACCACTCACCAGATAGGCAATTTGGGGGCAGGTCAGTTAACCACTCTGCCCCCAATTTTCCTCATCCATAAAATGGGGATAATAACTGTAATACAGAACCAGACTCATAGGGATGGCATTCAGTAAGTAAGAGAGTGCAAATGGCAGAGGTTTTATGTCCAAGCAAATGAAAGCATCTTCAGGTGCAAAATAATGAAGTTATTATGAAATTATCTAGGGGCGCCTGGATGGCTTAGTCGTTTAAGCATCCAACTCTTGATTTCAGCTCAGGTCATGATCTCACGGTTCATGAGAATGAGCCCCCATTTGGGCTCTGCTGACGCCACAGAGCCTACTTGGGATTCTCTGTCTCCCTCTCTCTCTTTCTGCCCCTCCCCGGTTCTCTGTCTCTCAAAAGAAATGAATAATTTTTTTTAAAGAAATTATCTAGGAGTGCCTGGGTGGCTCAGTCAGTTGAGCGTCTGACTTCGGCTCAGGTCATGATCTCGCAGTTCGTGAGTTCGAGCCCCGCGTGGGGCTCTGTGCTGACCGCTTGGCGCCTGGAGCCTGCTTCAGATTCTGTGTCTCCCTCTCTCTGACCCTTCCCCATTCATGCTCTGTCTCTCTCCGTCTCAAAAACAAAAATAAACATTAAAAAACAAGAAATGATCTAGAATCGGAACAGTTCTGATAAGGTTTGCTGGAGCCTCTCTCCTCCTCCGTTAGCTCTCCTGGCCGGCCTATCTTCTGATGATACCAGTCACCAGTAGTTTTCAGTGGTGATTTTCATGATGCCAGTAGGCCCTGGGGGCAGGGGGCTGCCTCCTCCCCTTCCTCTCCCGCCTCATGCTTCCAGTTTGCTAGCTCAACCCAGGGCCCTTAAGACTTGTGTGATGTGCAGGAATTCATCCCGCGTGAGCAGCTCACCTGGAAAACATGGTTGCAGAGGGAAGTGCTGTGGGAAGGCCCCAGAGGTGTGAAACGTGTTTTCCCTTCACCTTCTGCCAGGGGCACTGGCCTGTGCAAATCCTGACCCCCACACGGAGTGAGGGGAAGAGAGCTGCCCCACTGTGCAGACCGTGAGACCACACCCAGGGTGTCAGAACGGCACTTCCCCACAGGACTGTGTCATCAGAAAGATATTCCAGCAGCTCTCTGTCCCAAGCTCCACACCCGTGTTTCTGACTGCCCTTTGGACCTCTCTAGTCAGATGACCCACAGGCATCTCAGACTCAGCCTTTCCTAAACAGTACCTCACCCCTACTGTCTCCCCTCTCTTTGGGGGGGGGGGGAGGGATGGCATGAGCCAAGTCAGATACCTCACCGTCATTTTCCTCCAAACCCTACCAAATAGGAGGTCCTATCCATTCCACATGCCGCGTCGCTCCCTCTGATCTTCCTCCTCATGCCCTCCCTGCTGATGCTCCGGCTTTGTGAGCTCGCAGGGGCGCTGTGTCAGCAGCACCCTGGTTAGTCTCCCTTCACCACCTCCCCCATCCACTTCACTCTGCTTCACTCTTGAAGGGCAAGGTTACCTCTGAGGCAGGAAACAGGATTACTCTCCCACATGGTGAGAGCTTGGGTCGGCCTCCCAATGCCTCAGGAGTGGCACCTGCACCTGTTACCACACAATCCCTGCTCACCCCTCCAGATTCATCTTGCCCTGAACACCGTGCCCTTGAGCATCTCAAAGTGCTCACCGGTGCCCTGCCTGGTCCTAACTCCTTCCCTGGAGGGCCTTTGAGCAAGGTCTTGTCCTGGCAGGCACTGTCCTTTCTCCTCCTTTTCACACTGTAAGATTCCTACCTACCCTTCACATTCAGCTCAGACATCTCCCTGTCTGCTCTCTCTTCCAGACTCCCAGAGCATGTCTTCTATGCCTTCATTATTATAACTTACAAGTCTGTCTTGTAGTTGTTTCTGTATTTACATGGTATGCTTTTCAAGATCCAGGATTCTGTCCTGGTGATCTGTGCTGCCAGCACTGAACTTGGCCGTGGTGGGAAGGGATGGATATGATGTACCTGTAGTACCACAGAGTACCAGTGTGCCTGGGAAGCATTGCCCTTTGCTAGAGCTTTATAATTTTGCCTAAGTACTGGAATGTTGATTCTATGAAAGGGGGAGTTCAAGGTTCCAAATTCACCTTTGTCTCAAATGTCTTTCAGTTGAACTTGTATTGTTTCTTCACCTGTTTTCCTGGTCCCCTGCCTTCTCAGCAGATCTCTGAAGGGAGTCTGTCTCTCTCTCTCTCTCTCTCTCTCTCCCTCTCTCTCTCTCTCTCTCTCTCTCTCACACACACACACACACACACACACACACACACACACACACATTGTATTTTGGGTTCACTGACTGGGGAAATATACTTCCCAATGGGATCAAAGAGCTGATCTTGTTTAAAAGGCTTTACCTATTATCCTTCAGAGAGAAGATCCACTCAATAGAACAGTACGGTAAACACTATAAAATGCTGACATCTCAGGTGTGGATTTCCACACGTGGTCATGTTTTCTTATGACATTTAGAAGCAGGGTTAGGCTGACCCTGGCACTTACCAGCCTTCGTTCTAATTTCTTCCACGTTGCGTATTGTTCCAAGTTTCTGATCATTTCCGCTTTGGAAGGTGACCAAGATCCTGGCAGTGCCCACGGTCACACCAACTCTCTGTGCCTCCTCTGCCATGGGGGCTTAGACTGCCTCCTGGTAGCTATGTTTTCTGGCAGGTGCGGCACATGCAGGGGTCAGACCCCACCGTTTGAGGAGATGGGAGCCTCCTGCACGGGACCTCATTTTTCTCCATCTGCACAGCCATTTGGGGCCTCAGGCTTCGTGACTCACACAGTGACTATCCATCTGCCCATTTACTTCAGAAAGGAAAAAGGATTTCTTCTCACACAGTTGGCCCAGATTCAGGCATGAGCTGAGTCATCATCTCACATGATGGTGGGAGCCACCTGTCTGACCCTAGATTGTAGCAAAGCTCCATCATAATGGGGCTCCCTATTACATGAAGGTGAATATTACTTGCAAACTAACCCCTGCACCCCCAAACCAACCTGAAATCCCAACCATGGGTCAGAGATGGCAGACGCTTGAAATTCCTGCCCCTAGATTTCCTCCCTGCTCCTTGTGGACATTCTCATTGACTGATGAACTCTTCTGCACTGAGCCCAGTGGCATCATCATCCAAGACAGCACTCCCAGTGACAGACAGCCCCTCACAATCCATCACACTTGGCACCAGACAACGAAGCATACTGATACCTTAAGTTAGATCAGGAAGATGCGAATGTTTTCTGGATGAAGAGCGGAGTCTCTAGAAGGCTACTTTTATTTACCTGTATATATAGTTATTTTTTAAATGTTTATTTTTGAAAGAAGGAGAAAGAGCATGCATGTGAACAGGGGAGAGGCAGAGAGAGAGGGGGACAGAGGATCTGAAGCTGGCTCTGTGCTGACAGCAGAGAGCCTGATGCAGGGCTTGAACACACAGAATGTGAGATCATGACCTGAGCTGAAGTCGGATGCTCAACTGGCTGAGCCACCCAGGCGCCCCTGTATATATAAGTATATATTTTGGGAGTGTGGGGGAAGTGGGAAGAAGAAAGTATACACACACACACATGCCATTAGTTAATAGGGCTGTCAAAGTCTAGGAGTCTGGGATCAAAGGGTCAGCAGGGTGGTTTCTTTTGAAGGCTCTGAGGGACAGTATGTTCCATGGCTCTCTCCTGGCTTCTGGTGGCTTGGGGGCAGTCTTTGGCATTCTGTCACTTTTAGAGGCATCACTCCAATGCCTGCCTTCTTGTCCACAAGGCGTTCTCCCTCTGTGCACGTCTGTGTCCACATTTCCCCTTGTTATATAAGGACACATCATATTTAAATAGGGCTCAACCTAATGACCTTATATTATCTTGATTAGCTCCATAAAGACCTTATTTCCAAGTAAGGTACTGGGGGTTTAGGACTTCATATGAATTTGGGGATGACACACTTCACCACTCATGTCACACAGGCATTCAAGTGTATTATCATTTTTCAGCAAATTTTTGAGCACAGTCTAAACATTCATCGGGATCTTTCTTAAAATTTTTTTAATGTTTTATTTATTTTTGAGACAGAGAGAGACAGAGCGTGAACAGGGGAGGGGCAGAGAGAGAGCGAGACACAGAATCCAAAGCAGGCTCCAGGTTCTGAGCTGTCAGCACAGAGCCCAACGCGGGGCTAGAACTCACAAACCGCGAGATCATGTCCTGAGCTGAAGTTGGACGCTTAACCGACTGAGCCACCCAGGCGCCCCTGGATATTGATTTCTTAACTTGCATATTCTTGGGAATTTTTCTATATCAGTAAATACAGACATACCTGTCTCAGTCTTCTTAATGGCTACTTAGAACGGCATCATATGGGTTATTTATTTAACTTGTCTCCTGGTGATGGACATTTAAGCTCCTTTCAATCTTTTGCTGTTACAACAAATTTTCACTGGATGTCCTTGAACATGTTATTTCACACCTCAACTGCAAGTGTAGTTGCAATGGAGATCCTTAAACATGGACTTGCTTGTTCATAGGGTAAGTGCATTTTGATTTCATTATCTATGTAAACTGCTCTTAATTGCTGGAAGAAAGGGCAGAGGATTTAGGCTTATCAGTTTAGCTAATTGCCACCATGGATCCCTTTCAGGTTAAAATAAAGGACTTAAAAGAGCCCACAGAAGAAAGAAGGAGGATCTTTCTAAAATCACAATTTGAAATGACGCCCTTAGTCTGTGCCACCCAAAGTCACTTCTCTGCCTCTGCTGTAAGACTGTCTCCTCCCTCTGAGCACAAAGACTGGGGCTGGGTCCAGGGACTCCTGACCTGCCTGAGCCTTGAGCTCAGAATCCAGAGGAACACAGGCCGGGACAATGAGGGGGCACTGGAGGGTGGTGGGCAGAGCCCCTTCACGTCCCCTGAAGACCAGGCCCAGTGTGGATGCAATGGACATTATTGTTCCTCCCTGATACCCTTCCTAGGGAATATCTGTTCAGCTGTTGTGAAATGCTCAACCTCCAGTTGGGTTTTGGCCAGGAACCCTCCCCATTCCGGGTGGAGGGCTGTAACCCTCCTGGGGGTGTGAGGGCATCTGAAGTCAGTCACATAGATAACAGCATGGCACAATCTTGTAACATAACTGCCAGCTGGATACTTGGAAGCCTTCCCCTTTTGCTTACATGTGAAAGCCTGTCTTGTGGAGGTTAACTTGCTGTGGCCCATTCCTCATGGAGTCACAGGGCGTTAGCACTGTAAGGGAACACAGAAGCTTGGTCTTTAACCCTGGGGAAACTGACGCGCAAAGAAGTGAAGTGACTGACCCAAGTTTCTCTAAGCAGAAGCAGCAGAAAGTGGGTTATATATCCACCCACCCACCCAGACTTTCATGCACACAACCCATCCACACCTACCCGGCGTTACTGCTGTCATTAAGCAGACCCTACTCCTGCTATCTTAAGAGAGCATAGCCCTGGAGACAAGGCAGCCGTGAACAAATGATTTGCATTCGTAAAGTGTGCACAAATACAGAAGTTAAATGAACAGAAATGAAAGCTTTGAGGGCTGGGAAGGAGACCTTCATGGTGCCAGGAGGGTGTGGGCATTGGAGACCGCTCCAAGGAGCTTTGGCCCAGAGGGGCTTCACGTATGAAGAACAGAGCTGCTGAGGGGCCTTGTCTCCATCATTCTGTCAGAACCAGCAAAGCACGACAGAAGCATTTCTTCTCAGGCCACTCCAGACTTAAAACACGAAGGAGAAAATTGCCCCAGAAGTCAGTCTCCAACTGCAGAAGCCTGTGCTGGCCCAGGAATGCAGAGTCTTCCAGGTTGTGTAAAGGAGGGTTTGCTGCAGAGGGCAGCTCTCCTGCCTCCCATCTGGGAAGGGAGTCAGAATACTTTGCTTCTATTGTTAAAAAAAAAAAAAAAAGAAAGCAGGTTTGTGTGGAGTTGGGGATACCAGCCTGCAGAAAGCTGCTAAGCACTCAGGCCTAACCAGTGCTTCCCACCTGCCGAGGGGAGGCCTGCTGGCCTCCTCCCCAGCCGGGGCAAGGGCAGTGCTGGGGGAGTTGTTCTCTGTGTTCTTCAGCCTGATCTTCTACGAGCCCTGTTTTGTGCCAGGCATAATAATTTATGCCTTTCCGGTAAATTTAAATGGAGCTCAGAGCCATGAAAAACGTTAGTACGGGTCCGAGACTTGGGATGTCTGAAGTTGAGCCCAAGCATTACTGCTGACCAGGTCAGTGATCCAGCGAGTACCCCTTAGGCCTTGGTTGCTGGTTGGGGTAATTGTGAAGATGTAGGACAGGAACTTTGCCAAGAGTAATCTGGCTTTCTGATAACTGCAGTCCATGGACACTAACAAGAGAACCAGCCTCCATTTCACTTGGACTCCACATGAGGCTATGAGCTCCATTTTACAGATGAGAAAAGTAAGGCACAGAGTTACTTGACCAAGCTTACAAAGCCTGTAACTCCATTAAGAGCAGGGATGTGAACCCATATCTTTCAGATGCTGGACCTTGCTAGGTCCAAATGGCTCAACAGAAAAGAGATCTTAATAACAGTACTTTGCTCCATTCCTACCCACTCCTTATCATGCAAGGTAAGTCATTTCAGTAGTTCATTGCCCAGCAAGACACAAGGAAGGGCATTGGAAGAAATAGAAAGAGTAGCCTTTCTGTTTGGTTTGCAAGTAACCAAGGGTAAGAGTGACTAAGGGGAAAGATGTTTTGGGGGGATGGGAAATGCAGTGGGGATTTTATTGTTTCACAAACAGTCATCTAATTTTGTGATCCAGGAGGGGTGAGTCTAGGGTCTAAGTCTTACCCTCATCAGCTTATGTGAAACGATAGCTGCTGGTGGTCCCCTAATTCAGAGACATCTGTGCACTGTCTTAGGAACAGTCCATGTAGCTTTTCAACCAAGACCCTTCTGGAAACACCCGATCTGAAGCTGGTACGTGCCAGTGTGAAGAGGCACCAGCCATATTACGAGGTTTCTCCTTCTCCAACCCAGCTGTTTAGTTGTGTTTGAGACAAGGACCTGGTCTAAGTGCCACTATCTGTCTGGATAAAAATAGATGAGTCCTTTCAGCTGATTGATGTGGCTGAATCCTTAAAACATGAAAGCAGTAGACGGAAAAAAAATTCCCCACCTATATCCACAGCCAGCAGATAGCCGAGGACGTGGCAACAGAAGTGCACAGGCCCACTGAGGGTTTTTCTTTCATGTTGGTCATCCATTTCACAGCTCACCCAGGCACTCTGCTTCTTATTCTTCTTGCCTCTCTGGACCATTGCAAAGCAGCTCTTGGCCAAATGTATTCTCTTCTCCAAGTCTCAGTTCCTTATGGATACATGGATTGACTGGATTGAGTCTCTCTGGGATCATATGCAGTCCAAAATCTATGGATGCTCTTCATCTCCTGTGTTTGCAGACTAAACCAAGGGGTGGAGAGTGGGGAGAGGGGGAGGGGACATTGGGAGCAGTGTGCCCCGGGGCCCTGACATGGACATTGACGTGCACTGTCTATAGGAAATTTAAACGATAATAAAACCAACTAAAAACTGGTGTGCTTTTTTGTTATGATCTGGCACTTACACACAAAGTCCTGATAAAAAGCTCCTCTCTGCAGGGTGGTTTGTGGTACTCTCCTCCTCTTGGTATGCACCTGAGTGAGACTCTTGGCCGGTAGGGGTAGCAGCTCAATTCAGAAAAGGTTAAAAGAAGACTTTGTTGGCCTGCGTAAGTGAAAACACCAGGAGATACAATCACACCTTATAAATAAATAAACTTAAAAAACATTTTTTAAGTATAATACATCCTTTACGTAACATACACACACACACAAGTCAACTCAAAGAGTTTTTTACAAATTGAACACACCCATGTTACCAGCACCCAGAACTGAGAAGTAGAACATTACCAACATCCCAGAAACCACCCCACCACCTTGCTCCTTCTAATCACTACTGCTCCCCAAGAGTAACAGCATAGATTAGTTTTGCCTGTTTTCAAACTTTATGTAAATCATACACCGTTTTAAAAACCGTATGATCGCTTGTTATTTCAAGTGATGGCAAAAGCATTGCTGTTTTTTAAGCATTTTGTAAATATCCTTTTGATGGCTGCAGAATCCCAAATCAGGGAGGTACTGTAGTTTACTTAACCATTCTCTTCTTGCTGCAAACTAATATTTGCTAGACCCAGGGTTTTCCTGCTGGCTAGGCAGATCTGGAATCTACAGAGCAGGCTTAACATGTAGCTTTTGATGTCCCCAAAAGTTAACTACTAATAGCCTACCATTGACCGGAAGTCTTCACGACAGATAACACAAAGAGTTGATTAACACATATATCGTATGCTATCTATGTTATGTACTATATTCTTGCAGTGAAGTTATTTAGAGAAAAGAAAATGTTATTAGGAAAATCAAAGGAAGAGAAAATACATTTACATACTGAACTGCATTTATGAGAAAAATCCATGTACAGAGCAGGCCACCAGGAAAGCAGGCTGGAAATCTCGGGCAGGAACTGTCGGTCCACGGGTGGAATTTGTTCAGAGAAGCTTCTGTTCTGGTCTGCAGGCTTTTCAAACAATTCAGTCAGGTGCACACACCCCCACCTTCCCCAGCCATCTAGGATAGTTTCCTTAAAGCTAACTGGTTGTAGATCTTAATCGTGTCTACAAAATGCCTTCACAGCAACACCTAGATTACTATTTGATTGAATAATAGTGAGACTACAGCCTCCCCACGATGACACGTAAAACTGACCATCACAAGGACACACAATCGATCCGATAGGTTGTTTAATTAATTCAAAGGTCCATCCTTGTCTCCTCCTCTGCAGTTGTCACCTTTAGTGTTAATCAAATACATTTTCTTACTGTCGTCATCTGTTTCTGGAATCTCATTTGCCTGTTCATCCATCCTTCTGCCAGTACCACACTATCAATATATTTTTGGTTTTGAGAGACAGAGCATGAGAGCATAAGCCACATACAAGCTAGGAAGGGGCAGAGGGAGGGAGAGAATCTTAAGCAGGCTCCACATCCAGCATGAGCCCGATATCGGGCTCGATCTCACAACAAGGAGAGCATGATCTCAGCCAAAATCAAAAGTCAGACACTTAATCCACTGAGCCAGCCAGGTACCCCAAGTATAGCTTTTATAATAAGTCTACACATCTGAGAGAGCAAGTCCTTCCATATTATTTTCGAGTACAGTTGACCTTTGAACAAAATAGGTTTGAACTGCATGGGTCCACTTTTACATGGATTTTTTTTCATAAATGCAGTTCAGTATGTAAATGTATTTTCACTTCCTTTGATTTTCCTAATAACATTTTCTTTTCTCTAGATAACTTCACTGCAAGAATACGGTACATAACATAGATAGCATACGATATATGTGTTAATCAACTCTTTGTGTTATCTGTCGTTAAGGCTTCCGGTCAATGCTAGGCTATTAGTAGTAAAGTTTTGGGGAAGTCAAAAGTTATATGTTAAGTTTTAACTGCAGGGTAGGAGGAACCACTGGCACCTATAGCCCCCACGTTGTTTAAGGGTCAACTGTGTCATGTACAAATTATTTTTGAAGAACGATGTGCATCTTTTCAAGTATTCCATATTGAATTTTGAGACAAAATAAAACACCTCTGTGGTAATTTAGGCATCAGACTAACTGATTTGCATGTGCTCCTTGGATTAAAACTTCTATTATTATTATTATACATGTACTAGAAATTTTTTCCTTGGTCTTTTAAAAAACTGAGGGGTGCGCATCTTTGCAAATGTAAAATTATACAAGCAAGTATATACTTGTATATATACAAGCAAGTATACTACCATGGCTCATATGTACCTTAATTAAAGATTGGTTAAGTTTGAGACAGGGTTAATCCCACTGCTCAGTGCATGCTGTCTGAACATTATATCTTGGAATGATATTCAGTGAAGTGATTAAAACTAGTCAGTTTTTCACAGTGGCAGTAATGTTATTATTGTAGTGTCAGTGTACATTTGAAATGCTCTGTCTCTGCTTTTTATATTAGTTACAAGAAATGGAAACCATAGGGTGGATATTCATTCCAATTCACTAAATTAGGGGTATTTTTAGGATTCAGTCTTTATTTTTTAAATTAAGATCCAGCTTCACATTATTTTGTTCTCTCCTAAGTTTCTGGGCCAGTGTAATAGAAGAGTAGCTTGAGGTTGGTCAGCAAGCTGTTGAAGAGAAACTATTATCACTTCACACATTTCTTTGTGTGTGTTGATTATTTTTGTTGAATTGGAACCTGAAGTTGATATGGAATAGAAGGTATCATCCCAAATTTACAAATGAAGATTTTTAAAATATGTTCATCCATTTTTGAGAAAGGGACAGGGGGCACCAGTGGGGGAGGGGCAGAGAGAGAGGGAGAGGGAAAGAATCCCAAGCAGGCTCCTGCTGTCAGCGTAGAGCCCCATGTGGGGTTTAGTCTCACCAACCTCAAGGTCATGACCTGAGCCAAAACCAAGAGTCCCATGCTTAACCAACTGAGCCACCGAGGCGTCCCATGTGAAACAAATGTAAACTTGAACTGAATGTAAGCTAATAAAATACTATGCAAGTAGTTTTAATTTTGTATTATATATATATATTTACGTATATATATACATACATATATATGTATGTATATATATATGTATGTATATATATATACATACATATATATGTATGTATATTATATTTAAGACTTTACATGACTTTGAAAAAAAGAGTCTGCTTGGGGCATCTGGGAGGCTCAGTCAGTTAGGTGTCTGACTGTTGATCTCAGCTTAGGTCTTTATCTCAGGGTTGTGAGTTCAAGCCCCACATTGGGCTGCATGCTGGGTGTGAAGCCTACTTAAAAAAACCGGGTGGCTCAGTCGGTTGGGCGGCCGACTTCGGCTCAGGTCATGATCTCGCGGTCCGTGAGTTCGAGCCCCGCGTCGGGCTCTGTGCTGACAGAGCCTGGAGCCTGTTTCGGATTCTGTGTCTCCCTCTCTCTGACCCTCCCCCGTTCATGCTCTGTCTCTCTCTGTCTCAAAAATAAATAAACGTTAAAAAAAATTAAAAAAAAAATACAAATAAAAAAGGGATCTGCTCCTAAAAAACCTAGGTATCTTTTACACTAGTAAAACTATTACTTAAATGGATAAGATACCATATGAATTATTTCATTACTGTTTTTATTTTTTTATTTACTTAAAAACATTTTGAGTATAGTTGATACACAATATTATATTAGTTTCAGGTGTACAATTATATTTCCACTTTTAAACTGCAGAAGTAATGCCCAATCATTGTGGGAAAATTAGGAAATTAAAACCTCCAGACATTCTGCCACTTAATAAAGAAATGCTATTAGCACCGTGGGTTAATGTTTCCATATACACGTTTTGCACGTACTTGTGTGTGTCACATGGAAACAATACAACACAGTGTTAAAATCATGGGATCTAGAGACAGACTGTCTCAGCACTGCCACCTAACAGTTTTGTGATCTTGGGAGTGTTCGTTTTTCAATGCCTCATTATTCTAATCCATAAAATGGCAATAATAAAGGTACTTATTTCAGAGATTGTTGTAAGAATCAAATGCAAAGCACTCAGAATAATCCCCAGAGTATAATAAATGCTAAATAAAACTTTGTGATTTTGTAGTATTTCAGTATATATATGCATAGACCTACTGTTTAAAAAATCTGTTCAAACAGAGAGCCCAGAAATAAATCCATGCATTTATAGTCAATTGATCTTCCAGAAAAGTGCCAGAAACACACAATGAGGAAAGGATTGTGTCTCTAATAAGTGATGTTGGGGAAACTGGAGATCCACAGGCAAAAGAAGGAAATTGGACCCTTATCTTATACCTTATACAAAAAGACAAAAACCAACTCAAAATGGATTAAAGAGTTCAATGTTAAGCCCCGAAACTGAAGAAAACATAGGGAGAAAGCTCCTTGACATTAATCTTGGCAATGATTTTTTTTTTTTTTTGGATATGGACCCAAAAGTACCAGCAACAAAAGCAAAAATAGACAAATGGGACTGCATCAAACTACAAAGCTTCTGTACAGCCAAGGAAATAATCAACAGAAAGATAATCTACAGAATGGGAGAAAATCTTTGCAAACTTCGTATCTGATAAGGGGTTGATTTCTAAAATAGATAAGGAAGTCCCAGAACTCAATAGCAAAAAAAAATTAATAGCCTGATTTGAAAATGAGCAAGGACCTGAATAGACATTTCTCAAAAGAAGACACACAAATGGCTAACAAGTATATAAGAAGATGCTTAACGTTGTTAAGGGAACATCGTTATCAGGGAAATGCAAGTCAAAACCACAATGAGATATCACCTTACACCCATTAGAACCACTATTATAAAAAGTCAGAAGATAGTTGGCGTTGGTAGGAATGTGGAGAAAAGGGAACCCTCCCTCACGCACTGTTTGTGGAATGCACATTTGTACAATTACTATGGAAAACAGTATGGAGGTTCCTCAAAACCTTAAAAATAGAACTACCATATGATCCAGCAATCCCACTTCTGGGTGTATATTCAAAGGAAATGAAATTACTATCAAGACATAATTTGCAGTCTTATGTTTATTGCAGGATTCACATATTCACAACAGTTAAGATATGGAAACGAGCTAAGTGTTAACAATGGATGAATGCATAAAGAAAACATAATATACATATACAATGGAATGTTATTCAGTCTTTTAAAAAGAAGGAAATTTTGTCATTTGTGACAACATGGATAAACTTGGAGTACATTATGCTAAGTGAGATAAGCCAGACACAGAAAGACAAATACTGCATGATCTCATTTAAATGTGGAAACTAAAAAAGTCTGTTAGAGGCAGAAAGTAGAGGAAATGAGGAAATGTTGGTCAAAGGGTATAAGGTTTCAGAGATGCAGGATGAATAAATTCTGGAGATCTAAACAGTAAGGTGATTATTGGCAACATTGTATTATAGTTTGAAATTTACTAAGATTACTTGAAGTTTACCAAGAGAATAAGTTTTATTCTCACAAACAAAAACAAAAACAAAAACAAAAACAAAAAACAAAAAAACCCACTGTGAGGTGATGGATATGATAATTAGTTTGTTTGTAGTAATCATTTCACAAAATATATGCATAATAAAACATATTGTACATCTTAAATATATATAGTTTTTACTGGTCAATTATACTTCAGTTAAGTAGGAAATTATATATATATATAAATTTATATAAGTATATATACACACCAGGGTCATCTATAGGTTAGATTTTTCTTAATGGTTTTTTAAAAAATCAACTCTATTGAGGTATAATTTACATGCAATAGAATGTACCCATTTTAGGGACCCAGCTTGATGAGTTTTGAAAAAATATATATATATTCTTGTAACCACTACCACCACCACCACCCCAGTCAAGATATAGAGCATTTCCATCACCCCTGAAAATTCCCTCTTGCCTCACCCCACTTTCCACCACCCCGAATTCCTGGCCCCAGGAAACCACTCATCTGCTTTTTGTTAGTATAAATCAGTTTCCCTTTTATAAGATTTCAAATAAATGGAATTATATAGTATGTGTTTTTTGTGCCTGGATTCTTTCACTCAACATGTTTTTGGGATTTGTCCATGTTGTTGCATGTATCAGAGTTGATTCTTTTTATCACTAAGTAGTATTTCATTTTCTGAGTGTATTACAGTTTGCTTCCCCATTCAGTGTTATTTCGTTTCCAATTTTCGACTATGATGAATAAAAGCTACTACGAATATGTATGTGCCGCCTTTACGAGGGCATATCTTTTCATTTCTTTTGGGTAAATAGGTAGATTTTGAACCCAGAACCCAGTAATAACTTGCTTCGTTGGGGGCTTCCAGGGAGGTACTGTCACAGAAGGGACCTGGTTCCAAAGTGGGCAGCCTCTACCTTAGACGGGAGCAGCCTGCCCACCTACGTCCTATTGGCTAATAAGAGGACTGTTTTAACAGTTGTCTTTCCGTTTGTTGAGCTGTACATTAACCAGAGAGCAGGTGCCCTTCCTCTTCTAGGTTCATGTACAGTTCACATGAAGCTAAAGGTGATTCAGGATGGATTTATTATGAAGGATTATAAGGTCTAACATTCATTAAACATTCTGTTTGCTCATCATCTCAGGTATGTTTTATTATTGAGCCCTCAAAACCACACCGTGAGATGGGAGCTGCCATTTCTCCATTAGGCAGATGAGAAAACTGAGGCCTGGAGAGGTTAAGCAACTTATCCCAGGTTACCTACCCAGTAAGTAGTAGAGACAGAATTTGAACACGGGTCAGTCTCAGTCCACATCCTATGCTCTTAACCCAAGTTACGCTCCATATAGTGTCTGACTCATATTACTAGCTTATTCATATTATTGGTGGTCAATGCCTAATTGCCGATAGGTTTCCCGTAAAGTCATTTAAGGTACATTGAGATGACTCTCTCTATTTGATTATGTGGAACCTAAATCAAAGGCAGCCTCACACCCCAAAGAAGAAAAAGCCGTCTAAAAAAGTGCACATATTCCATTATATTGTGGATTCAGCCATGCATTCATTACTCCAGCCATCCCTTCACCAACCATTTCTTTACCTAGCTCTTAGTGATAGACACTGTGATTGACTCTCCTTTCTTCCACCTGTAGAGTGGGCTTCTGCTCAGTCATGATTAGTGTGCTCTTCCTCCCCGCTTTCTGGTGGAGGGGTGGACCCTTGCACCCCAGTTTTTGAGTTCCTGCCCCAGTGCGTCGGGCACCTGCCCCACCCTGGCAAAGCGCATGTTGAGCCACAGCTGGGTCTGCCCACTTTCAGCCCTTCTGGGAGCTCCCAGCACCCATCCCCCTGCTGGACTGTAGGCTCCTCGAATACAGGGACACTCTCTCATGCATCTTCCCTTCCTTTGGACTCACCCAGCTGGATGCATGTGCTGAAAAATTGCTGGGGATGAAGGGCACCCTTCGGCAGTGTTCCGTGTGTGTACTTCCAAGGAGGGAGTTTACATTTTTGACTGGCTGCTCTCTGGGCTGGGTGTTTTATATGCATAAACTATTTGCACCCTTGCAACAATCCTAAGAGCCAGCAGTGTGAGTCCATCTGTTAGTCACAAAGAGGGAAGCCTAGATGAGTTGCAGGAGCTCGCACAGCCTGTAAGTGGTGGAGGGGGGCGGGGGGAGGCCCTCTCTGTGAACACTGTGCGATTATAACAGGGTGTGGTAGTGCTCCTTACACAGCACCTTCGTTATCAGAAAGTGGGTGCCACAAGCCACAGGAATCCCACTCCGCTAGACACACGATCTGCGACTAAACAGCATTTGTCCTCTGCAGTCCTGCCTTGTGTTACTACTGTGTTTTTTTGTTTTCGTGACAGTTAAGGTTGTAAACATATTTGCCCGGCTTGTCCATTGAGCCTGAGGACACCTGACTTCATCTCAGCCCTTTATCCTCGGATGAAGAGTATAAGCAGCCCCTTCCTGCAGGAGGCAGCTAATAAAGCGTTTCATTTATCCCAGCTCATCCTTTGCCCTAGATGTTAGGGTTTCTATCATGTTGCTTTGTAGTTATTTAATTTGCTCTTGGAAGAGTGACTGTCAGATGGAAATGCTTGAGAATGGAGCTTGTGAAATGTGTGTAAAAGTTCTCTCTCTATGCAACTCTTGAAGGTAGTCAGGCAAGATAGATAGGCAACATTGTCTTGAATTCCTGGTGTATGGTGGTGGAGGGTCAGTATTTCAGATGGTGGTTTTTTCAACATTAATTTAAGACATATTACTGGTAAAATGCTAATCATGATGCTAAGCCCTGGGGATGGGTGACCAACCCACACGTAGGCCTTCACTCAGAAGTGCATGCTACAAGTGTCATCCATAAAGAGCCCCTGCTGTCATCCTAGATTTTGAATTTGGGGTGTAAGTAGTAAAGAAACAATCTTTTTTCTTTAAAGATGGAATGCTGGAGGGGCTCCTGGCTGGCTCAGCCAGTTAAGCATCTGACTTTTGGCTCAGGTCACGATCTCATGGTTCACAGGTTCGAGCCCCTCGTCGGGCTCTGTGCTGACGGCTCCGAGCCTGGAGCCTGCTTCGGATTCTGTGTTTTCCTCTGTCTGCCCCTCCCCTGCCCATGCACTGTCTCTCTTTCTCTCAAAAATAAATACACATTAAAAAAAAAAAAGATGGAAAGCTGAAAACATTCTGAGTGAATTTTAGGGTTCTGGCTACTTGGCCCTTTGTTGGCTCTCATTGTAGTTAGAGTTTTACCTCTCCCCTGAAGTCAGCAGTTCTTTTCCAGACAATCGAGCATTCTTGGTAATATTAATTACTATTCTTGAAACAGATTTCTTCCCAACTACCCATAACTGACAGAGGAAATCAAGAGCCCTTTTAGGATCATATTTATTGCAGTGCCTTTTCCCATGTTGCAGACACAGAACAAAATCTCTTACACAATACCTCACTGTGTCAGGAAATCTACTATATTCTGGAAACATTTAATTCAAGGTAAAAATAATGTTGAGATTTTCTTCCTGTGGTGCTGAAGGCCCAAAGGGAGATCTGTCTCCAGCAAAGAGTACTTGAGAAAAATGTTTTCTCAGCTCTTTACTTAAATATATATTTTTTGATGAATTCTTGGGACACATCGATCCTAAAGGAGATTTCAATAGATCCAATCTTTCAACTGAATCCCTGGCAGCTTTGTTTTGTTGTTGTTGTTTTTCTTTAGAGAGAGAGAGAGAGAGAGAGCATGAGCAAGGGAGAGGGGTAGAGAGAGGAAGACACAGAATCCAAAGCAGGCTCCATGGTCAGCACAGAGACTGATGTGAGGCTCGATCCCATGACCCTGAGATCATGAGCTGAGCTGAAGTCAAGAGTCAGACACTTAACTGACTGAGCCACCCAGGCACCCTGTGGCCACTTTGTTTTTGATAGGCGATGTCATAGCACCTGTCTCATTCAGTTTGTGATGTCTCAGTCAGTGTATCTTTGACTCGTGGCCACAAAAAGGTGTGTAATTTGCAGTCTAACATATTTAACTAGGATACAGCTAAACTGTTCATGGCCCTCAGGTCACAAAGATTGTGCCTTGGTTAATCACATGGATTGCTCTGTTCTGACATTCTGTATTTTTAAAAATTGAGATATAATTCAACCTTTCAAAGTGTGTAATTCAGTGGTTTGTAGTATAGTCACAAAATTGTGCACCCATTACCACTGTCTAATTCCAGAACATATTCATCACCTGAAAAAAAGAGACTTTGTACCCATTAACACTCACTTCCCCATTCCCCCCTTCCCTCAGCCCCTGGCAACCACTAATCTACTTTCTGTCTCTATGGATTTATCTATTTCAGACATCTCTTATAAATACAGTCATGTAATATGTCATCTGTTGTGACTGGCTTCCTTCACTTTGCATAATATTTTCAAGATTCATTCATGTTGTAGCATGTCATAGTACCTTCCTTTTTGTAGGTGAATAATATTCCATTGTATGGATGTACCACATTTTATTATCCAATCATCAGTTGATGGACATTTGGGTTTTGTCTACCTTTTGGCTATTGTGAATACTGCAGCTATGAACATTCATGGACAAGTTTTTGTGTAACCATATTTTTTCTCTTCTCTTGGATATATGCCCAGGAGTGGTATTGCAGGGACATATGGTAATTCTGTGTTTAACTTGTTTTAACACTGTGTAAAACTCAACTGTTTTACACAGTGACTGCACCATTTCACGTCCCCACCAGCAATGTATGGCCATACCAGTTATTCCACATCCTTGCCAACGCTCTTTATTGTCTTTTTTATTTTAACAATCCTACTGGATGCTGATATACTGTATTTGGCTGGTGGAAAAGGACAGCCCCCATATTTTTGCTCTTTCAGGATTAGAGGCCCATTCAACACAAATTGAGTGTTTCAGTCTAAATCTTTGTTTTATCTTTGACCTCCTGAAGGCTGCAATTAGAATAATTATACTCTTGTATTTATTTATAGGTTAATCTTTGAGAATTCTTAATTATGGCTTGAGCTTTTGCCAGCTCTCAGTGGATTTTATTGAAAGTTCCAGCTATAGCTGTAAAAGCTCATTATTTATGTAGAATTTAAAAATTATCTTTAATTCCTTGATTATATTCCCCTGCCCCAGATTGTGTTTAATGCCCCAGACTCCTGAATAATATTACTGAAAAACCTGCTAACCACAGATTTTCAAAGGCTTTCCTAAACTCATGCTGTGGTGGAGGTCTCTGCTCTACTTTGTGAGCCAGAAAAACAGGAATATTTTTCTACGTTCTTGACAAAATTTTAAGCGTACATGTAGCCTTGTTAACTAGGCACAATGCTGTTCAGCAGATGTCTAGAAAATACTCGTCTTGCATAGTTGAAAATGTATGGCTGTTGAGTATCAAGTCCCATTTCCCCCTTCCCCCAACCCGTGGCAGCCACCATTCCTCTCTCTTACTCTATAACTATTTGAGATATGTAAGTGGAATCATGCAATATTGGTGCTTCAATGATTGGCTTATTTCCTTGAGTCTAATATTCTCCAGGTTCACCTATATTATTACATATTGCAGAATTTCCTCCTTTTTAAAGACTGAATAATATTCTGTTTTATGTATGTACCACATTTTCTTTACCCATTCATGTCCTCATGGACACACTGGTTGTTTCCACACAGGCTATCATGAGTTGAGCTGCTCTGAACATAGGAGTGAAGATACCTCTTCAAGGTTCTTATTTCAATTCTTTTGAAAATATATCCAGTAGTGGGGTTGCTGGTTCATAGGGTATTTCTATTTTTAATTTTTTGAGGAACCTCCATAATGTTTTTTACAGCAACTGTCCCATTTTGCATTCCTTCCAACAGCATTCAAGGATTCCAGCTTCTCAACATCCTCCCCAACATCTGCGGTCTTTTGACTTTTTGACAATAGCCACCCTGACAGGTATAATAGAATATCTAATTATGGGTTTTATTGTCATTTCCCTCATTACTGAAGCTAAGCATCTTTTCATATTCTTGTTGGCCATTTATCTATCTTCTTTGGAGAAATTCAAGTTGTTAGCCTTTTTTAAAAAAAACTATTTAGGGTTATAGGGGTTTTTTATGTATTTCAGAAATTAACCCCTTCTGAGATAAATGGCTTACAAATATTTTCTCCCATTCTGTAGGTTGCCTTTTCACTCTGTTGATTGTTTCTTTTGCTGTGCAGAAGCTTTTTAGTTAGACATAGTCACGCTTGAATATTTTTTGCTTTTATTGTGTGTGCTTTTGATGTCATATCCATCAAAGAGTTGCCAAGACAATTATCATGAAGATTTCCCCTAAGTTTTCTTCTAGGAGTTTTACAGTTTGGGGTCTGTTGAAACATCTAATCCATTTTGAGTTGATTTCTGTATAAGGTATGAGATAAAAATACAATTGCATTCTTTTGCATGTGGATATCCAACTTTCCCAGTACATTCGTTGAAGAAAAACCATCCTTTACCTGATGTATTTTCTTGGCACTCTTGTTTAAGATCAGTTGACCATGCATGTATGCATGGTTTTATTTCTGGGCTCCTTATTCTGTATGTCTGTCTTTATGCCATTGCTATATTATATTAATAACTATCTTTGTAATTCAAGAATACCTCATTTTGTTGCGCTTTGAAGTTAGGGTGTTTTGTTTGTGTTTTACAAATTGAAGGTGTGGTGAAACTGTTGAGCAAGTCTATTAATGCCATTTTTCTAAAGGCATTTTGCTCAGTTCATGTTTTTCTGTCACATTTTGTAATTCTTACAGTATTTCAAACTTCTCATATTTTTTTTATAATTAAAAAAATTTTTTATGTTTATTTTTGAGACACAGAGAGACAGAGCATGAGCGAGAGAGAGAGAGAGAGAGAGAGAGAGAGAGAGAGAGAGACGCAGAATCTGAAGCAGACTCCAGGCTCTGAGCTGACAGCACAGAGCCCGACGTGGGGCTTGAACCCAGAAACGGTGAGATCATGATCTGAGCCGAAGTTGGACACTCAACCGACTGAGCCACACAGGCGCTCCAAACTTTTTCATTATTTTTCTTATGATCTATGATCTTTAATATTATTATTGTAATTGTTTTGGGGCACCATCAACCATATAAGATGCTTGTATAAGATTAGCAAACTTAATTGATTAACGGCTTGCATGTCCTAATGGTTCTCCTTCCAACCATTACCCATCTCTCTCCCTCTCCTCCAGCCTCCCTCTTCTTGACACACAACAATATTGAAATTAGTCCAATGAATAATACTCTGGCAGCCTCTAAGTATTCAAGTGAAAGGAAAAGTTACACATCTCTCACTTTAGATCAAATGCTAGAAATGATTAAGCTTAGAAAGACATGTGAAAAGCTGAGATAGCCTGAAAGCCAGGCCTGTTGTGCCAAACAGCCAAGGAATACAAAGGAAAAGTTCTCGAAGCAAATGAAAGTGCTCCTGCAGTGAACACAAGAATGATAAGGAATTGAAACAGCTTTATTGTTGATATGGAGAAAAATAAAGTGGTCTGGAGAGATCAAATCAGTCACAACATTCCCTTAAGCCAAAGCCTAATCCAGAGCAAGGCCCTAACTCTCCTCAATTCTATGAAGGCTGGGAGATGTAAGGAGGCTGCAGAAGAAAAGTCAGAAGCTAGCAGACGTTGGTTCATCAGGTTTAAGGAACGAAACCAGCTCCGTAACAGGAAAGTGCAAGGTTGAAGCAGCAGGTGCTGATGGAGAACCTGTAGCAAGTTTCTGGAAGACCCAGCTGCGGAAATTAATGAAGGTGGCTACACCAAACAGCAGATTTTCAGTGTAGATGAAACAGCCTTCTAGTGAAAGAAGATGCCGTCTATGACTTTTATAACTAGAGAGGACAGGTGTGCCTTCAAAGCATCAAGTTGACTTTCTTGGTAGGAGCTAATGCAGCTGGTGACTTTAGGTTGAAGCCAATGTTCCTTCACCATTCTGAAAATCCCAGTAATGTTAAGAATGATAGGAAAGCTACTCTGCCTGTGGTCTGTATACCAATAACATCATATCTGGTTACAATGTGGTTTACTGAATATTTTAAGCCCACTGTTGAAACCTGCTCAGAAAAAAAGATTGCTTTCAAAATATTACCGCTCATTGACAGTGCACCTGGTCACCCAAGAGCTCTGATGAAGATATACAATGAGATTAATGTTGTTTTCAACATTAACACAATACCCATTCTATAGCCCATGAACTAACGAGTCATTTTGACTTTGAAGTCCTGTTATTGAAGAAAGACATTCCATGAGCCTATTTAGCTGCAATCAATAGTGATATTTTGGGTGGATCTAGGCAAAGTAAATGGAAAACCTTCTGGAAAGGATTCAATATTCTATAAGCCATTGAGAACTTTCATGATTCACGGGAAGAGATCAAAATATCAACATTCACAGGAGTTGGGAATAAGTTGATTCCAACCCTCATAGATGACTTGGAGAGGTTCCAGACTTCATTGGAGGAAGTAACTGCAGATTTGGTCGAAATAGCAGGAGAACTAGAATGATGTGACTGATGAGCTGCTCTCTCATGATAGAACATTAACAGATAAGAACTTGCTTCTTATGGATGAGCAGAGAAAGTGGCTTCTTTAGGTGGAATCTCCTCCTGGTGAAGATGCTGTGAAATGTTGAAATGGCACCAAAGGATTTGGAATATTCCGTGAACTTAGTTGGTAAAGCAGTGGCAGGGTTTGAGAGGATTGCCTGCAATTTTGGAAGTGGGTAGAATGCTATCAAATGATATTGCATGCTACAGAGAAATCATTTGTGAAAAGAAGAGTCCATTGATGTAGCAGACCTACTGTTTTATTTTAAGGTGTTGCCACAGCCACTACAGTCTTCAGCAGCTGCCACGATGGTTAGTCAGCAACCATCGTTGTAGAGATAAGACCCCCACCAGCAAAAAGATATGACTCGCTGATAGCTCTGATAATGGTTGGCATTTTTTGGCAATATATTTTTACAGTGTGTGCACTATATTTTTAGCTATAATGCCATTGCACATTTAGTAGACTACAGTATAAACATAACTTTATATACATTGGGAAACCAAAAAAACTAATTTGACTTGCTTTATTGCAGCGGTCTGGAATTGAATCCATTTTTTTTTTTTGAATCAACAATATCTTTAAGGTATGCCTGTATATTTTATAATCAGGAAGTATGATGCCTCAGCTTTGTTCTTTGTTTAGATTGTTTGGGCTGTTTGGGGTCATTTATGTTTCCCTGTGAATTTTAGAATTGTTTTCTCTTCCTTCCTCCCTCCCTTCCTTCCTTGGCTCAATATCCTCAGTGAACATATTAAAGAAAAAATTTTTTTTAACATTTATTCATTTTTGAGAGACAGAGACAGAGCACCAGCCAGGGACGGGCAGAGAGAGAGAGGGAGGCATAGAATCTGAAGCAGTCTCCAGGCCCTGAGCTGTCAGCACAAAACTCCATGTGGGGCTCGAACTCATGAACTGCAAGATCATGACCTGAGCTGAAGTCAGACACTCAACTGACTGAACCACCCAGGTGCCTGTATTTCTCCCTCTCCTTTTTTTTTAAGTTTATTTTTGAGAGAGAGAGGGCATGAGAGCAGGGAGGGGCAGAGAGAGAGAGGGAGGCAGAGGATCTGAAGTGGGGTCTGTGTTGAAAGCAGAAAGCCCAACATGGGGTTCACACTCACAAACTGTTAAGATAATGACCTGAGCTGAAGTCAGATGCTTAACTGAGTGAGCCACACAGGTGCTCCTGTTTTTTTCTCTATTTCTATAAAGAAAAATTGCCATTGGCATTTTGATAGGGATTCCTTTGATCTAGAGCATTTTGGGTTGGTATAGGCATTTTAACAGTATTTAGTCTTCTAATCCAGCAGTCCGCTTTTCTTTTTTTTTTTTTCCAATTTCTTTGTAGTTTCCAGTGTACAAATTTTTCACCTCCATAGTTAAGTTGATTCATAAGTATTTTATTATTTTTGCTACAATTTTAAATGGGATTATTAACCTAATTTCCTTTTCAGATTGTATGTTGTTAGGGAGTAGAAATGCAGTTGATTTTTGTATATTGATTTTGTGTCCTGCAACCTTACTGAATTTGCTTAGTCTGACAGGTTTTTTTTTGGTGGTGGAATCTTTAGGGTTTTCTATATACAAGATCATATCATTTGCAAATAATGGTAGTTTCACTTCCTTTTCAATTTGGACGGCCTTTATTTATTTTTCTTGCCTACTTGCTCTGGCTAGAACTTATAATACTATAGTCCAATAGTAGGACTAGAAGTGACTAAAGTGAGTGTCCTTGACTTATTCCTGATTTTAAAGGAAAAACTTTGTTTTTTCATCATTGAGTATGATGTTAGTTGTGGGATTTTTACATATGGACTTTATTATGTTAGAGTAACTTCTATTCCTAGCTTGTTGAGTGTTTTATCATGAAAGTGTTGAATTTTTGTCAGATGTACTTGTGGATAAGACTGTGTGATTTTTTTTTTTTTCTGTTAATGTGGTATATTGCATTGGTTTTCATGTGGTTGAACCATCCTTGCATTCCAGGGATAAATCTGCTTGGTCATAATGTATGATCCTTTTAGTGATCTATTAATTTTTTAAATATTTATTTATTTTTGAGAGAGAGAATGAGTGGGTAGGGGCAGAGAGAGCGGGAGATATAGAATCAAAAGCAGGCTCCAGGCTCTGAGCTGTCAGCATAGAGCCCAACGTGGGTCTCAAACTCACAGACCTCGAGATCATGACCTGAGCTGAAGTTGGACGCTTAACTGACTGAAACACCCCAGTGCCCCTTAGTGACGTTTTGGATTTGATTTGCTAGTATTTTGTTGAGGATTTTTGCATTTGTATGCATCAAGGATATTGGCCTGTAGTTTTTGTGTTGTTCTGTTTCCCTTTCCTTGTGGTGTCTTTGGCTTTGATATCATCATCCTGATGGCCTTATAAAATGAGTTTGGAATTATTTCCTATCCTTTATTTATTTATTTTTTAAAGTTTGAGAAGGATGGACTTCAATTGTTCTTAATGCTTTTAATTCTTCTTAAATTCTTCTTAAATGATTGATAGACTTTATATTTGAAACCATCTGGTCCTGGGCTTTTTTTTGTCAGGAGGTTTTTGTTTGCTGATTTAGTCTCCAAACTAATTATAGTTCTATTCAGATTTTCTATATCTTTATGATTTGGTTTTGGTAATCTTCCAGGAATGTATCCATTTTTTTAGGTTGTCCAGTTTGATGGTTTATAATTGTTCAAAGTAATCTCAGATATTTTTAATATCTGTGACATGATTTGTCACGTCTTTTATTTCCGATTTTGAGTTTTCTCTTTTTTCTTAGCCTAGCTGAAGATTTGTCATTTTTGTTTATGTTAAAAAAATGAGTCTATGGATTTCTTACAAGGGAATTTTTCCATGAATTATTAGTGTTTGTGGAGGTATGGAGGAGGATCCAGAGCTTTCTCTTCTGTCATCTTGCTGACTTCGTAAAAATAGTAATTTTTCTTTATTACTACAAAAATGTATATAGCCCTTTAACAGTTCACAAAAACTCTTCCATAAGGTGTTATCACATTATGGTGTTTACATTACCCCTGTGAAAACAGACATTGTTAATTTTGTATATCTGGAAAGTATATGCCAAAAGATTAACAATTACCCAAGGTAATACAGCTAACGAGTAGCTCATATAGGCTTTATGATTTCACTTACTGATTTTTTTTCCTTTCACAATACTCTGTTTTAAATATAGCACGATGTTTTAACAAAAACAAATGATACTTATGATGTTCTTAACAGTTGTTTTTCCTACTGCTTTAGTGATAAGAAAAAAAAGCATTTTATTGAATAAGAAGTTCTCGACAACGACTGCATTTACAAGTCTCTGACCCACCAAAGCATGCATCCACTTAGAGTGGAGCTAAGACCCTGGAGAATCAGAGCCAAATCAAGACATGGTACCTGTCCTTGAGGATATCTCAATTTAGGGAGTGTGAACAAGTGAACAGATTGTAACAACATGTGCTGAATGCTGTAAAGGAGGTGTGTGCTGAGGGAACAGGCTGCGAAGTCTTCCTAAGATGATATTTTATAGAAGAATCTGAGGAGAGAGGGCAGTTCAGGCAGAGGGAATTCTGTGAGGCAGATAGTACAGAGGCTTAGAGGAGATAGCAAGTAGAAATTTCAAGTTGTCTAGGTGATCTGATTTTTTTTAATGTTTATTTATTTATTTTGAGAGAGGGAGGGGGGTGGGGAGGAGTAGGGGGGGAGAGGGAGAGAGAGAATCCCAAGCAGGTTCCATGCTCAACATTCAGTCCAATGTGGGGCTTGATCCCATGATCCTATGATCATGACCTGATCTGAAATCAAGAGGCAGACGCTTAGCTGACTGAGCCACCCAGGAGCCTGTGGATGATGTGATGTTTCCGTGTGTTTCTATATATTTGGTTAAAAGTTTGTGTTGGAGAGAAAGAACAGAAAGTGGGCCTAAAGCAGAAGTTATGACTAATCTGAGAAGGGCCTTGCTTGACTTTGGGGTATTTTTTGCTTTTGTTACTGTTTAAGTTTTAATTTAAATTCCAATTAGTTAACATACAGTGTAATATTAGTTTCAGGAGTAGAATTCAGTGATTCATCACTTACATACAACACCCGGTGCTCATTACAAGAAGTTTAAAATTTATTCTATGGGGAAGCATCAGAAGCTTTTCAATGGGAGGCCTATGTGGCCAGATTTGGTTTAGGAAGATTATGTGGAAAGCAATGTGGAGGCTGGTTTGCAGTGCAGCGATACAGGGAGATCCATTAGAAGATTTTTGCTGTAATTCATATGAGGCGTAATTAGGGCCTGGATAGCAGTGTCACTGAGACTTAAAAAAAAGGGTTTTTTTAATGTCTGTTTATTTTTGAGAGAGAATGAGACAGAACACAAGCATGGGAGGGGCAGAGTGAGGGAGACACAGAATCCGAAGCAGGCTCCAGGCTCCGAGCTGTCAGCACAGAGCCCTGCCGGGGGCTTGAACTCATGGACCGCAAGATCATGACCTGGGCTGAAATTGGAGGCTTAACTGACTGAGCCACCTGAGCGCCCCTAAAACAGGACTTTTGGAAAGGACTTCAAACCAGGTGTTTTAGTTAAAGAGAATATACATATGTTAGTGATGCTCATAGTTTCTAATCTGAGAACCTTTGTATGAACTCTTTTCCAGTGCGTAATGTTGTTTAAGAAATAATTTAAGTCTGTGTTTTACTTCCAGGGGCAGTTACATCTGTTTCTATAAGTTAAAGTTTTTTTTTTCTTGTTTTTAAACTTTATGTTTATTGAGGCATCATTTACGTACAGTAAAATTCACCCTAGTTAGCATACAGGTGAGAGTTTTGACAGACTCACACCGTGATGTAAGTGTATGTCAGTGCCATAGCCATCAAGGTATCACTCCATTAAGTTCTCCCCTTTGTTGTGTGGTCGTTTCCCTCTTCTTCCCAGCGCCTGGCAACCACTAATCTGATTTCTGTTGCTGTGGATTTGCCTTTACAGAATGCCCTATAAATGCAGTCATACTGTATGAAGTCTTTTGTGTTTGGTTTCTTTCCGTGCTTTTGAGATTCATCCAAGCTAGTGTATTTACTAATCGTTCATTCATTTTTATTGCTGAGCAGTAAGCCATTGTATGACTTAACATGATTTATTTTTTCATTTATTGATGGACTTTTTTTTATTGTGTCTAGTTTTTGACTTAACAGGTAAAGCTGCTATGAATGTTAATGTACAGATGAACGAATCTTTGGACATATACTTCTTTTCTTTGGGGTAAGTAGCTAGAAGTTGAATGTGTAGATCATATGGTAGGTATATATTTAAATTTTTAAGAAACTACTGTACTATTTTCCTTACTGTTTGTACTATTGTACATTCTCATCAGCAGTGTACGAGAGTTCTAGTTCCTCCACATCCTCACCAACATTTGGTACAGTAAGTCTTTTTAATTTTAATATTCTACTAGGTGTGTAATATTATTGTGGTTTATTTTATATTTCCATAATACATATTGATGATCATCTTTTTATATGCCTATTTTCCATCTTTTTTTTGGTGAAGCATTTATTCAAATATTTGGCATTTAAAAAATGCCTATTGTTGAGGTTTGAAGAGCTCTTTACATATATAAAAAAATCGGTCTCTGTGTAAATGTGGGTTTATTTGACTGTCTAGTCTGTTCCAGTGGACTGTTTGCTTCTTTTTATGCCAGTACCATGCTGTTGTGATGACTATAGTTTTATAATAATTTTTGGAATCAGATGCATTTAGTCCTCTTTGGTTTTTTTTTTTAATTCATAGATTTTTTTTTATTATTATTATTCTAGGTCCTTTTTATTTATACATGATCTTAGAATGTGCTTGTAAATATCTGCAGAAACCTACTGGGATTTTTATTGTGGTCACATTGAATCAGTGGGTCAATGAGAATTGATATCTTAAGGATATAAAGTCTTTTATCACACAGATATATCTCTATATGTTTTTAAGTATTAACTTTTATCAGCAACATTTTGTAGATTTCAGTGTATAGGTTTTTCGCATACTTTGGTTTGTCTCTTAAGTATTTAATTAATTGTTTGGATCTATTGGAAATGGTATCTTAAAAAACTATCAGTTTCTAATTGTTTGTTGCTGGTACCTAGAAATAAAATTAATTTTTGTATAGGGGTCTGGTATCCCAGGCATCAGAAAACTTCTTCTGTGAAGGACTAGGTAGCAAATATTTTAGGCTTTGCAGGCCATATGTCTCTGTCACAAGTACTCACCTCTGCCATTGCAGTATGACAGCAACATAGTTCGCCTATAAAAATGGGTAAGTGTATGTATTTCAAAACATTTTATTTACAAAAACAGGCAGTGGACTGGGTTTGGCCGTAAGCCGTGATTTGCTGACCCCTGTTGTATTCTGCAAACTTGCTAAGTTTACTTATTAGTTCTTGTAGCTTTTTTTACTTATTTTTACTTTTATTTTTTTAATTGAAGTAGAGTTGAAACACAATGTGACATTAGTTTGAGGTGTACAACATAATGATTCCCCAGTTTTATGCTATGCTGTATAGTCACTGCAAGTGTAGCTACCATCTGTCACCATAGGGCACTATTCCAGTCCCATAGACTATATTCTCTGTGCTGTGCTTTTCATCCCAGTGACATATACGTTCTATAACTGAAAGCCTGTACCTCCCACTCCCTGTCACTCATTTTGCACCCCCCCCCCCACTCTCCTACCCTCCGGTAACCACTAGTTTGCTCTCTGTATTTATGGGACTGTTTCTGATTTTTTGGTTTTGTTTTCATTTTTAAATTCCACAGAAAGTGAAATCATACACTGTCTGTCTGGTTTGTTTCACTTAGCATTATGCCCTCTAGATTCATCCATGTTGGTGCAAATGGCAATTTTTCATTCTTTTTTTTATGGCTGTGTAGTATTCCTCTGTGTGTGAACCACATCTTCTTTATCCATTCACTCTTAGTGGACGCTGGGGCTGCTTCCAAATCTCCATATGGCTTTCCACTTTTTTCTTTTTACTACAAGTGGCTGCACCAATTTTGATTCTCACCAAAAGTGAAGAAGGATTCTTTTTCTCCGCATCCAGGCCAGCAGTTATTTCTTGTCTTTTTGATAATAGCCATTCTGACAGGTGTGAAGTGACATCTCTTTGTGGTTTACGTTTGCATTTTCCTTACGTTTTGTGATGTTGAGCATCTCTTCATGTGTACGGTCATCTGAATGTCTTCTTTGGGGACATAGTGTTTTTTTTAATCCCCTGGTCATTTTTAATTGGATTATTATTATATTTTTTGGTGTTGAGTTGTCTAAGTTTTTTACATACTTTGGATATAAACCCCTTATTAGATATATTATTTGTAAATATTTCCCCCCATTTAGTGGGCTGGATTTTTGTTTGGTTAATTGTTTCCCTTTGTTGTGAAAAAACTTTTTATTTTGATATATTCCCAATAGTTTATTTTGCTTGTTGCCCTTGCCTGCAGAAGCATCCATAGCAAATGTTGCTAGGACCAATATCAAAGACATTAGTACCTGTGTTTTCTTCTAAGACTTTTATGGTTTCAGGTCTCACATTTAGGCCTTTAATCCATTTTGAGTTTGTTTCATGCATGGTGCAAGAAAGTGTTCTAGTTTCATTTTCTTGCCTGTAGCTGTCCAGTTTTCCCAGTACCATTTATTGAAGAGACTGTCTTTTCCCCATTGTATATTCTTGCCTCCTTTGTTGTAAATTAATTGATCATATAAACATGGTATTATTTCTGGGCTCTCTATTTTGTTCCACTTATCTTTGTGTCTATTTTTTGTGCCAGTACCATACTGTTTTGAACACGACAGCTTTGGAGTACATCCTGAAATCTGGGATTGTGACATTTGGAGCTTTGTGTCTCTCAAGAGTGCTTTCAAGAGTGCTATTCAGGGTCTTGTGTGGTCCACACAAATTTTAGGATTAGTTGTTCTAGTTCTGTGAAAAATACTGTTGACATTTTGATAAAGATCGAATTGAATCTGTAGATTGCTTTGGGTAGTAAGGACATTTTAATAATAATCTTCCAGGCCATGTGTAGGGACTATCTATCCATTTGTTTGCATCATCTTCAATTTCTTTCATCAGTGTTGGATAGTTTTCAGAGTCTTTCACCTAGTTAGTTAAGTTTATTCCTAGGTTTGTGGTGGTGGTTGTTGTTTTTGGTTCAGTTGTAAATAGAACTGTTTTCTTTGTTTCTGCTATTTGTCATTAGTGCCTAGAAATGCAACCGATTTATGTGTATTAATTATTTGTACTGCAACTTTAAATTCATTGATTACTTTAATAGTACTTTGGTAGCGTCTTTAGGATTTGTTATGTATAATATGATGTCATCAGCAAATAGTGATAGTTGTTCTTTATCCTTACTGATATGGAGGCTTGTATTTCTGTTTCTTGTCTGATTGCTGTGGCTGGAGCTTTCAGTACTGTCAAATAAGAGCAGCAGGACTGGACATCCTTGTCTTGTTCCTGATTTAGAGGGAAATCTCTCAGTTTTTCACCACTCTGTATGATGCTAACTGTCATCTGTGGCCTTTATTGTGTTGAGGTACACTCTGTCTAACCCCACTTTGTTGAGAGTTTTTCATTTTTAATCATGAATGGGTGTTTAATTTTGTCAAATGCTTTTTCTGCATCTCATGAAATGATCATATATTTATCCCTCGTTTTGTTAATGTGGTATATATCATTTTGAATGATTATTGACCCACTGTAGGAATACTTTGAGGAGAATAGGTAGTAATTCTTCTTTAAGTGTTTGATAGAATTTCCCTGTGGATCCATCTGGTCTTGGACTTTTGTTTTCTGGGAGTTGTTGGAGTATTGATTCAATTTTGTTCTAGTAATAAGTCTGTCCACATTTCCTATTCTTCCTTATTCTGCTTTGGAAGATTATATATTTCTAAGAATTTATTGATTGCTTCTAGGTTGTCCAATTTGTTGGAATATAATTTTTCATAGTAGTCTCTTGTAATTCTTTGTATTTCCGTGGTGTAGGTTGTTAATTCTCCTCTTTTATTTCTCATTTTATTTTGGCCCTTTCTTTTTTTATTGATGAATCTAGCTAATGGTTTATAAATTTTGTTTATCTTTTCAAAGAACCAGTTCTCTTTGTTTTAATTATCTTTTTTATTTAATTTTTTTGTAGCCTCTATTTATTCCACTCTCGTCTTTATTATTTCCTGCCATCTACCAACTTTGGGTTTTGTTCTCATTTTTTCAGTTCCCTTAGGCCTAAGGTTATGTTGTTTGAGATTTTTGTTGGTTTCTTGAAGGAGGCCTGTTTGCCATAAATTTCCCTCGTAGAATTGCTTTTGCTGCACCCCAAACATTTTGGACCATTTTGATTTTATTTTGATTTGTCTCCATGTATTTTTTTAATTTCCTCTTTGATATCCTCACTGGCCCATTCGTTGCTTAGTAGCCTGGTGTTTAGCCTCCATGTGTTTGTGATTTTTATTTTTTTCTTGTTATTTTTAGTTTCATACCATTGTGGTTGGAAAAGATAACTTGCTATAATTTCATTCTTCTTAAATTTATTGGGATTTATTTTGTGGCCCAACATGTCATCTGTCCTGGAGAATGTCCCATGTGTGCTTTAAAAGAATGCATATTTTGTAGTTTGTGTATAGAATGTTCTGTATAGATCTGTTAAGTCTATTTGGTATAAAATGCCAGTTAAGGCAGTGTTTCCTGACAGACTTTCTGTCTGGATGTTCTATTCATTGACAAGCTTTTTTAAAAAATGAGAACAATTATTTTCTGTACGTTGAAGCAATGGTCTTGTGTATGGTTATCCACTGTGTAGACTATGTACCTGGTGACTTTGATTCTGCTGGGTGGCTGGAGCTTGGTTGGCATGGGCTGGGATTTCCCGGGTACTCTGTGATGGGGATGCGCTGTTGGGATGGCTGGAGCTGAAGTGGGTGTGGGCTGGCGTGATTCCAGGGTTCTCCATGCAAGAGGCCTCCTGGCCAGACAGCTGAAGCTGAAGTGGGTACAAACAGGGACCCCAGAATTCTTCATGTAAGGGGCACCTTAGTGGCTGGAGCCCAGGTGGGTTCAGGCTGGGGTGCTCTGTGCAAGGGATGCTCCATGCAGGAGTGCTTCTGGTGAGTCATCCAGAGCTGAGGCAGGCATGGGCTGGGAGGTTCTGGGCACTCTGTGCTGGGGTGCCCTAGTAAGTCATCTGGAGGTGAAGTGGTATGGACCTGGAATGATCCGGGGTGTGCTCTGTGCCTTATCATCTTGGTGACATGGCTGAAGCTATAATGAATGCTGACCAGGAGTGTCCTTGTGTACACCATGCTGGGGCTGCCTTGGGATAGCACGGGATGGTATAGGCTAGTGGCCTCAGTCTCACTGAGGTGGCTGGCCAGCCGTGGTACCAGGCCTGTCCTCTGGTTTACACTATTAAGATGGAGAGGGAGAGTAAACCATGGTGTTCGCCAGCGCCTCCCACTAGGAGAGAGTTCAAGCAGCATCCCTGACCTTTTGCAGGGTTCTGAGGCTGAATCTTTTATATTCTAGTTGCTCTTTTAGGCCGTGACTTTTTTTTCCTGTGCCCCAGAGTGTGCACATCTGCTCATGGTCCCTCTGTACTCTTTCTTTCCACTCTTTCTTTCCACTTACTATGTCTCCATCACTCTGTCTCTCTTGCCAGTCTCTGTGTGATTTATCTTTTATTGTACAGAAGCTGTTCAGTCAGCCCTCAATTATTCTTTAGGAAGAATTATTCTATAAATAGAAGTCGATTTGGTGTGTCTGTGGAGGAGGTGAATTCAGGGTCTTCTTATGTCGCCATCTTGGACCCTCTTCTCTAGTAGCTTTTTAAAAATTAACTTTTTGAAATGAAGTTAATATTACATAAATTTAACCATTCAAAAATAAAATATGGTGGCATCCAGTATAGTCATGGTGTTGTGCAACCACCAGTTCCCAAACATTTCCATAACCCCAAAGTAAAACTCTTATCCACAAAGTAATTTCTCATTATCCCCTTTCCTCAGCCCCTGGAAACAGTCAATATATTTCCTGTATTTGTAGATTTATCTATAATAAGTATTTCATATAAATGGAGTCATACAGTTTGTGACATTTTGTGACTCCTTTTTTTCATTTAGCGTAATGTTTTGGAAGTTCATCCATGTCGTAGCATAAATTAGTACTTCATTCCTTTTTGTGGCTGAGTAATATCTCATTACTTATATGTACTACAGCTTACTTATCCATTCATCCCTTGATGGGTATATGGGTTGTTTCTACTGTTGTGGACGGTTCTGCTGTGATGAACATGTGTGTATTGCCTGAGGACCTGTTTTCAGTTCTTTTGTGTAGATACCTAGGAAAGGTCCTAAGGTAATTCTGTACTGAACTTTTTTGAAGCCTAGTTGCATTTTTGTACATTCCACAAATCTTTTGTGTGCATAGATGTCTATGAATAAAAATAGTTTTCTTTCTTTCTAATTTAAATGCTTTTTATTTCTTTCTTGTCTGATTGCATTGGGTAGAGCCTCCAGTGCAATGTTAAATGGAAATGGTAAGAGTGGGCATTCTTGTTTAGTTAGTAAAATTAGAAGGGAAATATTCAGTCTTTTCCCATTAAGTATGGTGCTAACAGAAAGTGTTTTCTAGATGCCCTTTATTATGTTGAGGAAGTTCCATTTTATTCTTACTTTGCTGAGAGTTTGTTGGTTTTATTTTTCTTAAGGTTATTTATTTTAAGAGGGAGCACAAGCGGGGGGGGGGGGGGGGGAGAGCAGAGAGAGGATGACAGAGGATCCCTAGCAGGCTCTGCACTGTCAGCACAGAGCCAAACACGAGGCTTAAACTCACAAAATTGTGAGATCATGACCCAAAAGGAAATCAAGAGTCGAAAGCTCAACCGTCTGAGTCACCCAGGCACCCCAAGAGTTTGTTAGTTTTTAATTAGGAGTGTCTATTGGGTGTTACGCTTTGTCTGCATCTGTTTGGATAATCATTTGGATTTTTAGTTTTCTACTATCATCAGTTTTACTGGTTGATCTTGAAATGTGAATCCAACTTGGTCATGGTGTCATCCTTTTAATGTATTGATAGATTTTATATGGTAAAGTTTTAGGTAGAAAATTGTATCTATGCTCATGAGGGATAGTCTGTGTAGTTTTCTTAAATGTGGGGTAGAAGAGTAACAGGCTGGTTGCCTTTTTCTGTCAGCCTCCTTACTGACCAGGAAGCACTCTGGATAGACCTCAATCTACACCTTCACCCTTCTCCTCTGGTCTTGACCGCCTTGGCAGCACTCTTCTGTTGGAAGTGGAAGACCCTTTCTGAAAGAATGGTCGCGTCTTCTGGGTCACATCTGTCAGGGGCTAATAGTTGGGAGCGTGTGGCATAATGAAAATGCAGGCCGGTATCCTAACAGTCTCCCCGTGCCCTGTGTGTGACCCTTCTTTATTAGCGATATGCGAGGTTATGTGCATTTCTGGCGTTCCCATCATTCGTCATTCACTTTGACTTTTTCTGTACATTTTTGAGGAGAGCGTTAACAAATTCCCTTTTTAGATTTCCTTGAGGATTTAAAAACCAGCTACCATGTCTTGAGTGCTGATCGGACTGTAGGAATTGAGCTAAACACATTTAAGATTGTGTCTCTGGGCGCCTGGGGGGCTTAGTCGGTTAAGTGACTCTTGATATTAGCTCAGGTCATGATCTCATGGTTTATGGGTTCAAGCCCTGCAACGGGCTCTGTGCTGACAGTGCTGAGCCTGCTTGGGATTCTCTCTCTCTGCCCTTGCTCATGCTTTCTTTCTCAGATAAACATTACAACAAACGAATATGGTACCTCATTTACTTCTCTCTTCCTTCAAGATGTTACTCCATTTTTCACATGGACCTAGATTGGCTCTACAACTTCCCCAAGGTCTCAGATTTAGTAAATGACAGAAGCAAAACTTGATCCCAGACTTGTCTTATTATAAAGTTGTAGCTACATACAGCATTTATGCCACACTTTCATTTGTATTTGAAATGAGCATGTGTGCGCTTTGAGTTCTATTTTTACTTGCTATGTTTGCGATGTCTTTGCACATGGTGGCTATCTCAGGGTAAGTACAACGTATAATAAATTAAGCATTAGGGGGAAATCTATTACTATTAAATGAGTAACCCCTTGTTTGCACTGTTACCTTCAACTGATCCTTTAACACCCAGCACGGTGAAAACCTCTTCTGCTGGAAGGTGAAAAAACTGCTGCATCTGTCTTTATCCAAAGGACTTTGTATTGGCTTCTGATGGCAGTTGATGCATTTGCTTCTCTGCATCTTACATATTTAAACTTGTTTAAACATATGTTTAACATATCACAAAGTTTACTCACTTTAAGTGTATAATCGATAATTTTTATTAAATTTACTGAGTTGTACAACCATCAGTATAATCCAGTGGTAGGACATTTCCATCTCCCCGTAAAGGTCCCCCGTGTCTGTTGTCAACGTAAGCCGTGTTGCCAACCCCAACCATAGGCAACCACTGATGTGCTTCTTGATCTGTGGATGTGCCTTTTCTGGACATCTCATAAATAACCTGTGGTCTTTTGTGTCTGACTTTTTACTCAGCATAATGGTTTTGAGGTTCACCCATGTTATAGCACGCATGTCACTTATTGCTGTCTGGTACCCTATTGTATGGATATGCCGCAATTTGGTTATGTATTCGTCAGTTGACCAACGTTGGGGTCTTTGGGCTTGGTTATTATGAATACTGCTATGAACATTTGCACGAAAGTCATCGTGTGTTCCTTTTGAGCAGAAACAGGAATGGAATTGATGAGCCAGGTGGCTTTCACCTTTGACTCCCTGGGGGCAGAAACCTTCTCTTGAAGTTTTAGTATTTCCTTTGTGGTCTGTCTTCACATTGGCTCATCTAGCATGCCTGCCACATAGCAGGAAAGAAACTCATCAGAAAATAATTATGACACAGTCTTATCTTGTACGAACCTTTCTTTGCAATGCTAGTAAATGATCCTAATGGTTTTCGCTGGCCTAGATTCTTATTTCCAGCATAGCTGCACATGTACTGAGACGGTACTTTATAAGACACGGACGCATTGGGGCACCTGGGTGGCTCAGTGGGTTAAAACCTCCAACCTCGGCTCAGGTCATGATCTCATGGTTCATGAGTTCCAGTCCCACATCGGGCTCTCTCTGCTGACAGCACAGAGCCCACTTCAGATCTTCTGTCCCCCTCTTTCTGTTCCCCTGCCACACACGCGCGTGTGCACACACACACTCTCTCAAAAATATTTAAAAGAAAGAAAAAAAAAAGACACATCATAATAGGAAAGCTTATGGCTAATTTACACTGTGTACACATTACTGATCTGCATCAGTTTTCATTTGTAAACAACTTTTTTTCTTCGGTTTGAATGTAAGTCTATATGTTCCACATCCCTTGAAGAAATGTTTGTTGATTTTCCTGTGGCTGTTGATGAGACAGATTCTTTGTTGTGTATTTGACAAACTAAGGGGTAGTGTCATCTCTGGGCAGCCAGTGTTTTTTTTTTTACCATCAACATCCCTGGGGGATAGGACACATGTTTTTAAGAGAAGGAAATGTCATTGTTAAATGTTTAAGTCAAAATTGATATGGTAGCAAGAGAGATTAGATTAAAATGAGATCATGTCACAAGGCCTGACACATAATACTCGGTATGGGTTCTTTTAATCTAGTTAGGAGCTTCATATTAATTTCTCCGTAGTGCTTAAGAGCATGAACCCTAGAGCCAGATGCCCATTTTTTTTTTTTAAGGTTCTATTTAACCACTTCAAAGCTTTGTGACCCTAGGCAAGTTACTCAATTCCGTAAGCCCCAGTTTCCTCCTATAAATGCAACGAAGTTAATAGTAATGCTTTGTAGTGTTTGAAAGCAATATTTCATAGCACGGCTATGAGCACTCCTATAAGGTTTGCTAAGCTTAAATGAGGTAATATATTGAAACATGCCTGGCATTCGGTTAAGTGCTCAGTAAATGTAAAACATTAATTTAAAAACATAACCAGTTCCCTGGGAGGCTTTTGGACAAGAGACGTGTTCTCTGACATGTGATAAATGGCCTTGCAGAGACTTTCCATTCAGATCTTAGTAAAAGGGGCGTTAGTAGCTATGAACCAGTTGCTTAAACTCTGAGCCTGTCTGCTGTTTTATAAATGGAGTTATTATTTTCCTCTGCATTTGTTCTCATTTCATGCATTCATTGGGTAAGGATAACCGGTATCATGTCAGCAAAGGTGTTCTGCAACTTTAATAGTTCAAGTGGACAGTAAAGCAGTAATGTGTTTGCCTCCTAGTGCTGTACCTGGTGTCTTTTGCGTTGTAAAGCACGGGGAAAGTCTGGTAGACACACTTTTCCAATCACATATTTCCAATGACTGAGGTGATGGTATTTTTCTTACTTCTCTTGTATCTGCGGTATTTATCACCTAGTGAAGTAGGTAGCAAATGCTTGGTATACTGAGGATGGCGAAGGCAAACTTGGTTTTTAAGGACAACAAATGATAAACTTTTTTTTCTTAGTGAAGGAAGTCAGTGGTAAAGAAAAGAGTATTTCTAGAAAACTGTGACATCATCCAGTTGATGGCTGGATCTGACCTCAAAACAAGACATTTTCGGAAAATACCGAACAGGTTGTTGAGAGGAGCTGGTTTACCGCTTTAGCCCCTTCTGTCTTTATTGTCAAGACTGTGCCACGTTGCTGTGAAATTTACCAAGTATTTATGCCCTTTTCTGGGAGAAAGAATTGGTTTTAAAATACGTAAGGCAAGAATTTTGACTAGATAACTTGGTTTCCACAAAACATTGCTTTTCCTGAGGAAGACTGTTCTAGAGCACGAAACCTCAGGCGTGGGTTCTTCCTTGCCTTAGCACCCTTTGCAGTAATGGGCGTAGGACCATTTGAGGCACGAGTGGGATAGTCTTTGGGTCTTTGGCGCCAGGGTTAAGCTCCCTTTGGACTTAGGCCATGATTGCATGCAGACAGGTCCACACTGACCTGTAAATGCCCATTTCAGCGTCCTAGGTTTCCTGACGTGATGACGCTACCTTCTGTAGAGGAAGGAGAAAAAAAAAAAATAGGAAAACTGGGAGTGCATGAGTTCTACAAATGCATATTGGAGTCACATAATGAAAAAGCAGATTTTTTTATTATGATGTTTCTCCATATTTGGCATTGCTGTAAATGGCTAACTAACATTTACTGCCAATTCCATACAAATGTGTGGTTTGGTAATACCAGAACAGCAAATTTAAATGAAAAATAAAAGTTAAACATTTCCACACGAGATTTTACAGTCTGACATTTCACTGTGTAGGTAAAAAGACATTTTTTTTCTTTTACTACAGATTATTCAGCATGAATAAAAAACTACAACTTTTATTTTTAAACAGGAGTCACTGGTTTTAATTTTTACACATTTTTAAAATTACTGTGATAAAAAATAATGAAAAAGCTTCTTAATAATGCCATACACAGTATAATATAGATTTGTCCCCATTATATAGCATTTGTTTAATATACAAAATAGAATATTGACACACTTGAATCTATATGTAGTTAAGCAAGTTATTGGAGGAGGGTATTTTCATACAGCCTTTCATCAGAAAATAGAATCCTTTTTTCAGGCATTTTCTAGAGAGAAGCTAATCCTTTCCTGAAAACCTGGTCACTAATCCCTGGGGGACCAGGCTGACTGATCATAGTCTGGAAAATGATGAAACTTGCATTCAAAGTGGTTAAAGCATCCTGCTTACACTCCTATTCTCCCATCCAACTCTCAAACCAGGCACATGAAAACACATTCATTTACCGCTACAGCCTTGACGGCAACGGGTTAAGACTGAAATCTCACTGAGGGCTGCCATGGTTCTTGAATTTCGACAGATCAGAGTATAGTAATCTTGTTCATTCCACAGTGATGTGGTTTTAGGGTGTTTGACACAAAACGAAGATAAGGCTTACCAATAATAGTAAAATTATACAGAAGTAAAATCGGAATTGCCCCTCCCCTCCCACCCACCCACCCACCAACCAGTTCTGAAATGAGGCTGGCTTTCCTTTGCATGCACATCCCGAGCTCTCTGATGCTAATTATCAAGCTCTTCACAGACCCTGGTCATGTCGGTCTTCCCACTGGTGTGTCCATTTCTTTTTCTCTCCAGGAGAAGGTAGATGATCTTTTAGGTTCCCTTCTCCTAGTTTTAGACAGTTGGCTATATGTACCCCACAGGCTACTTGTAAGGTCTCCCACGGCAAGGCCTTAAAACACTGAGAAGGTCCTATTTTTCTACCGCTAATGAAAAATACTTTTCAGGATCTGCGGTGGCCAGTTCTCACTGAAGTTAGTACAAACTTAATCTGGGATGGCAAGATACCACATACACAGAAAATGAAGTTGCTTTCAAATAGCACCATATCTTTTCTCCCTTAAATTGTTAATTGTACTCAAAGGTAGTTAAGATAACCTTCTTCTTTCCCACTTACTCTAAAAGGGCACAACTTCTTTTTCCATTTAAGGTACAGCCTCCTACTTCCACGGATGCCAGTTGATTTTTCTTTTCACAAAGTGTACATACCTTTTTTTCACTGAGTTCTATTTTTTGAGAACCAAGATTGGGACTGAAATAAGATTAATGTGTGATGTGCTTTCTGGTTTTAACCATATAATATTCTATATTATATGAATAATTTACCTTTCATAAGCTCTTTTTGAAACTTAACACTGTCATTGATAATAATATCCAAGCGGTATTTCTTAGGCACCAAAAATTTCACATCCATCTGGGTTACAAACCATCTTAAAATACTCTGAGCTCAATTTAAACCATTACAAAAGGAACATTCCCTTTTAGAGAGCATTCAAAAAGCAAATGATTACACTTGTTTATTAAATAATTTCTCCAAATACTGAAAAATAACAAGTAACATTCAAAAAAGCATTCAAAGAAAACACAGACGTGTACTCATTCTGTTTGGAAATGAACTCTTGTAGGATAGAAAGGAATTAGTGTATTATTTGGCAACCTAGGAGATTCTGCACTATTTACATATTGCTGGTACCTCTACGCATATTATTGCCAAACTTCTGAGGCCTCTGTGTTGATGACACCGCTGGAGAGGCTGTCTGGGAAAGGAACCGTGCGATCACGTGGTGCTCGGACTCGCGCGGGCACCACCTTTCTGTCCCGTTCGCTCGCACGCCTGTCCGCCAGGGGCCAGGGGAGACTTGGCAAACCGAACCGGCACTGACCGACAGGCTCCCTGCTGGAATGAGAAGGGCGGTGGTTGCGGGAGGCAGAGGATCCGAATGGGACGGAGCCTCAGCCACCTCCCCCGCACACAGGGCCGGTTTCCATCCCCCTCTTCCCCTAGAGCAAACCCGTTTGGTTTCTGAGACCACTGCTGCCTGTATGAATGCTCACCCACACTAGAAATCATATAGGTTATCCGTCGACATTTCTTTGACCCCTACAAAAAATATATAGCATGTCGTGATAAAACAATCTCATCTAAAAATCGTTCTTATTTTACACTATACAAGCTATTTTACAATCATTTTAATAAATTGCATGTAAAGCTGCAGTAGCCCTTCCCTTCCCAGATTAGTGAATACCAATATGATATATATCTGAAACTATAACTAAATATAAAAATATATTAGAAGTTTCGTATGTTTAATATTAGATTTTCAGTTTTCTATTACACAAATAATTTGGCCACTCTGAATAGAAATCAGCTTTCTTGTGGCTTAGTAAATAGAAGTTGAGTTTACAGAAAGTTGGTAAGGTGCACACAGAAAGGGCTACTACAGCTCCTACTTTGTTTAAAATGATCTTTCTCAACAGCGAGGAGAAGTGCACAAGACTTGTGTTAAACTCTATGGCACACGGAGGGATGTGAGGCATGTGGAGTTGCAAGAACATGGAAGTCTGACAGTTCTAAATCACAAAAGTCAGTAGCTGAACTTTCCTGTACCGCCAGGAAAGGTAGACCAATTGGTGACGGATGGGAATGTGAAAATGGGTGTCTGGCTACTTTTTCCACGTTGGAGATTTATTTTGGGGGTGAAGTTTAGTGACCGGAAATACCTGGTCTGATTCCAATCTCTCAGTTGTGTCTCAGCTGGTTCTTTGGAATCATCACTTTTAAGAAGGTATACAAACGACAGCGAAAGGTCCTGAAAGACAGTTTACCGACTTTCTTGCCATCTAACCATGGCAGAGACAGGCCCTTAAGTACAAACAGGGCCTCTTGGTACTTTTCGTGTTTGTTTGTTTTTAATTTCTTTTGCAACCATCATCCACGGTTTAAGGAGCAGGTCACCGGACTAGGTGCTCTACGCCAGTTAGGACGGTTAATTTGCACAACCTATATATAATTCTCCACTGAAGCAGATATATACAAAATATGAGCTTTTTTTTTGACGAGAATACTGGAGATAGGAGTCAATTTTTGTGGTCTTCTGATAGCTAAGTGCCATCAGGTTAGAAGCACCAACCCATTTTCACACAGATGATTAATGTTTAGAGTTTATTTTGGAAAGCTATGAACTAGCTGCCCATCTTAAACAGCTGTACAATAACTTGAATACAAAAATTATGTAAGAAAAAATGAGCAAGCGTAGTTCACTGGATATAAAGGAAATTGTTAAAACCAGACAGTAATAGCTATAAAAGGCACAGCTTCCCTTTTCTGATAGACACTTGTAAACTTTTTTTCAGGTTTCCATGCATAAATCAAAAAATGCTATCCTAACTATACAGGGGAAGATACACCAACAAAAAGTCTAGGAAATTTTGTCCAGCCAACTGTGAAAAGTATGAGCAGAAAGTTTGTCACGCAGACTTCGGGCACTGGCGGTTTAGGCGCCGTCCTTCTCTGGCAGGTGGGGGCTCCCCCACTGCGACCGCTGCTGATTCCCGGGACCCACCAACCATCACTCTCTACTTGGCCCACCACTGAAGAGTGATGGCCAAGGGCCTCTGTTGCCAAGTCTTGGCCCCTCTATAAACCACATGTAGTGCGTATTTAAAACAAAACAGAACAAAACCAAGGACCAGACGAAAACAAAAGAGAAAAAAATAAAACAGCAAAACTGCTACAGGACAAATTGATAGTTTGTACAACAAAAGCTATAAATTCAACTTTCTTTAAGGCAACCTTTCTTATTAAGGCAGTCACTTTTGATGAAACAGAAGTTTTTTGATATTTCCACTTGAATATTTTGGTATCTGATTGGTGATGATTTCAGCTAACATCTCTGGGAATTCAATACTCATGGTCTTATTCAAAAATGTTTGGAAGCAAAAGTTAAGGAGATTTTCAACCACCTGCAAGAGAAAATAGATTAACAGTTATTCTTCAACATTACTAGCAAGATCTCATGCTTGTTGGCTTCTAATTTTAAAAAACATATCTGACCTAGAGTATACCTGTCTTTGCTGGAATCCGCCAGATAAAGAAGTTCAGTTGGATAAAGTGAGCATTCAGGTTACCAAAGACATTTTGGGGTCTTTAAAACTGTATCTAGAATCATACGGCCTTTAGCGCATTACCGTGACCCACACAGCACCGTGACATGTGAAGGACACATGCTGGTTTAATTGGTTAGTCATATAAGAGAGAATTTGACTTAAAAGAATAGTGCCATTCTGTACTGGCATCATGCTGTTCTATGCACGTGACTAGATGAAATATTTCATAACTGGCATGAGGAGAGATGTGTGCCAAAGTGAAGCTGTCACAACGGGAACTCAAACCATCACCCAAATCCACCAACAGAAAGAACAAAAACAAACAATTGGCGTATAATTACATACACTAATCAGAAGTCCCAGAAAATGTTTCGGACATCTGGATTTCAGTTTGACACTTACATCATGCATGGAGTCCAAGAGTTTTGTCAGTTGATAAAACCGCTGCCAGTTCTGACTGGAGTTTCCTTCCCTCTTGACAATGGCTTTTCCTAGCTCTTTGATGTAGGTCATTCTAATTTCATCAAATAGCTCTTGGCTCTTCAAACCTTCCTTAGGAACTAAAAGGTAAAGATGTTGTCACATAAAGAATTTTCTTACGGTGACTCTGCCATAGGTGCCAGCAGGGCCTTTTATGATTAATAGCACGCTTCTTGACATGACATACATCGTATATACACTCTGAATATATTCCATGTAATTACAAGCATTTCACAGGATCACGAGAGTGCGGCCAAGAGAGGTTAGGGGATAATAGAAAATTGGAGGATTTAACCTGGAGTTATAAGCCTTACTGGGGAGCAGGTATCTGCCTTCCCTTAGGCACTTAGAAAATATGTCACGGATGCTATAAAATCAGTTGTTTTTTTATTACTCTTCAAAATGTTACTAGTAGGAAGGACTGTGAACAGAAGGTTAATCATGCTTTCCATTAATCTTGTAGAGGTAGACTTTTGTACACTGCTCAATTTTCTCAAAATGTGCACCTAGAACTCTGGTTCTGTGTGAATGGTTAGGGAAAAAAGGATTTGGTCAACATTGAAGCAAACCTAAAGGTTAATACAAAGTTAAGGAGGTTTCTGGATTTCAGGATGTTTCAGAGCCAAAATTAAGCACTTTCTAGGGAGGGGGGTGTGTTGTTTCCCAAACTTAACTTCATTGTTGCTGGTATCTTAGAAAATGCTGGAATTCAGGAAGAGCAGTGGCTTTAGGAGCAAGAAGTTTTAATTTTTACTTGCCCTGTGGATTTGAGTATAACCTGCCTGAGCTGTGTTTCCTACTCGTTCTCACTGAACTGTTTAAAATTGGTTTACAAATTTAGATATAATTGACATATTAGTTTCAGGTTGTTCAACATAATGATGAAATATTTGTATATATTGCGAAATGATCACAATAAATCTATAGTTAACATCCATCACCATATGTTACCATTGTTTTGGTTTGTGAGGAAAACTTGTAAAATTTACTCTCTGCAACTTTCAGATATATAATATAGTATGAATAACGATAACCACCATGCTGTACATGAGATCCACATGACTTACTCACTTTATACCTGGCAGTTTGTACTTTTTAACCTCCTTTACCCATTTCTCCCACTCCCCACCCTCCCACCTCTGGAGACCACTAGTCTGTTCTCTGTGTACGTGAGCTTGTCTTTGTTGGGTTTCCACATTCCACAGAGAAGTGAGATTACATGTTTATTTGTACTTGTCTTTCTCGGTCTGACTAATGCCCTCTAGGTTGATCCATGTTGTTGCAAGTGGCAAGATTTCACGATCTTTAATGGTGGAATAATATCCCATTGAATATATACACACCACGACTTCTTTATTCATCCATCCATAAATGGATACTTAGGTTGCTTCCACATCTTGGCTACTGTAAATAAATATGCAATGACTATGGGGCTACATACATTTTTTTATGTCGTGTTTTCATTTTCTGTGGACAAAAACCCAGAAGTGGAATTGCAGGGTAATGTACTAGTTCTATTTTTAATTTTCTGAGGAATCTCCATGCTTTTTTCCACAGTGGCCGCACCAGTTTGCACTCCTACCAGCCGTGCACAGGGTTGCCTCTTTTCCACATCCTTGTCAACACTTGTCTTGTTTTTTATTATTACATATTTTTTAATGTTTATTTTGGAGAGAGAGAAAGACAAAGCATGAGCAGGGGAGGGGCAGAGAGAGGGAGCCACAGAATCAGAAGCAGGTTCCAGACTCTGAGCTGTCAGCACAGAGCTGGACGTGGGAGTCGAACCCACGAACTGTGAGATCATGACGGGAGCTGAAGTTAGACGCTTTACCGCCTGAGCCAACCAGGAGCCCTTTATTTCCTGTCTTTTTGACAACAGACATTCTAACAAAGATGAGGTGATCTCTCATGTGGTTTTGATGTGCATTTCCCTGTTGATTTGTGATGACAAGCACCTTTTGATGTGCCTGTTGGCCAGACAACTTGCAAGTATTTTCTCTCATTCTGTAGGTTGCTTTTTCATTTGATCGTTTCCTTCTGTGCATAGTTTTATAGTTAGACATGCTGCCATTTTTATTTTTACTTTTCTTGCTTTTGCTTTCGGTGCCAGATTAAGAAAATCCCCGCCAAGACTGATGTCAGGGTGCTAACTGCTTATGTTTTCTTCTAGGATTTCTATGGTTTCAGGTCTTACGTTCAAGTCTTTGATTCATTTTGGGGTTAATTCCTTTGTATGGTGTGAGATAATGGTCCAGTTTTTTGCATATGTCTGTCCAGTTTTCTCAGGGTTGTTTACTGAAGAGACTGTTCTTTCTCCATTATATGTTTTTTGGCTCCGTCATAAATTAATGCTCTCCTAGCTCTCATTCATCTATGTGTCTCTTTTCTTGCCCATACCATGTTGTTTACAGGACTACAGCTTTGTAATAGAGTTTTAAGCCAGGGAGTATGATGCCTCCAGGTTTGTTCGCCATTCTCTAGATTTCTTTGGTTATTTTGGGTCTTTTATAGTTCCGTACAGAATTTAGGATTATTTGTTCTGTGAAAAATGCCATTGAAATTTTAACAGGGATTACAGTGAATCTGTAGATTGCTTTTGGTAATATGGAAATTCTAACGATATTCTTCCAGTACATGAGTATGGAGTATCTTTTATATATGTCTTCTTTAATTTCTTTCACCAGTGTCTTACAGTTTTCAATGTACAGGTCTTTTGCCTCCTTGGATACATTTATTAATTTTTCTGCTAGCTTGTTACTGGTATCTAGAACTGCAACAGATTTTAAATAGTGATTTTGTATCCTGCAACTTTACTAAATTTGTTTATTAATTCTAACAGTCCTTTTGTGGAATCTTTAAGGTTTTCTATATATAAAATCATGTCATCTGCAGTGAGTGTTTTACTTAGTCCTTTTAGATTTGGAAGTCTTTTATTTCTTGTCTAATTGCTCTGGCCAGAACCTCAATAGTGTGTTGAATAAAAGTGATGATAGTGGATATCCTTGTGTTACTCCTGATCATGAAGGACAAGTTTGTAGCTTTTTCACTACTATGACGTTAGCTGTGGATGTGTCATATATAGCCTTTATTTTGAGACCTATTCCCTCTATCCTAATTTTAAAAGTTTTTTTCATAAATAGACATTGAATTTTGTCAGTGCTTTTTCTGCATCTGTTGAGATTATTATGTGATTTTTTACCTTTCTTTTGTTAATGTGCTATATCACTCTCCCTGGATTTTGATTAGGGTTAGGCCAAAGAACACATACGAAAACGTTCTGATTCTAGAAAGCACTACTTGGTACTTCTAAGATGTCAGTATTACTGTGAAAACAAAGACTACGTAAACAGGAGTGGTAAGAGCCTACCATGTTAAAAATGGGCCTACGTCCATATATTACACATAACCTAATTATTGCTAATTTTTTAAATATTGAAATTTAATATTTTCATTGATTGCTTATCTTTAACTTTCTCCTGCATGTTACCCAAATTCTAAAAGTAATTGTGGGTGGAGCCCTATTCACTGCTTATGTTTAAAAGAATCTCATCCATCTCAAATTACCCCTAATTATATTTGTAGCTCCATCTATTTGCTTTATGTGGTTGGGCCATATATTTAGAATTACTTTCCTGATAAATAAAATGTTTTATTTAAAGAGTATCTTTACATAAAGAACTGTGTTTCTTTCTGCTTTACAGTCTGTGCTGACAGCAATGTAGCTGCTACCAATTCCTTTTAGTTTAAGCAGTGGTCAGCAAATCATGACCAGCAGCCTGTGCTTGTAAATAAAGTTTTATTGGCACACGGCCCTGCCTTCTCTCCTTACATTGTTGAGGACCCTGTTCATGCTGCAGGGAGCAGGGCTGATTAGCTATGACAGGGAGTGTAGGCAAAGCTGAAAACATTTACCATCTGACACTGTCCTGCACAACTTTGCCATCACCTGGTTACTCTATGCATAGGCTAGATGGCCTTGTATTTCAGCCACTCAGTATCTTTATTCAGGTACTCTCATGTAAACAGCATAACATTGGATTATTATTTAATCTAGCCTTGCACTTTTTTGTGTGTCTTTTCACCTTGGAGCCTTGTAGCTTTTATCCCCTCTTGATGTAATGAAATTGCTAATACATTTATTGGTACGATTTGTTACTTTCCCTTACCATGCTTTAGTTTATGCTCCTCCCTTCTCATTCCATTTTTTTGTATTGCTTTTCCTTCCCATGTTTTCCTCAGCTGCTGCCACCCTGCGACTCAGGGCTTTGGTCCTTTGTGTAGTTTTTCCGTCTTTAGCCATCATTACTGAAATGTAAACACTCATTCTTATCAAACTCCCCTTCTTGTTTATATGTAATTATTGTGTCCTTTGGTTCTGTTTCTTCAACCCTCCAAATTGCTGTTATTTTATACAGTAAATGTTAGCTTAAACGTATCTACATATTTTCCACTTTCTTTGTTCTTTTTTCCTTCTTAGAGATGGGATTACTTTCACTTATCCTACGTATATCCTTTAATTACTTCATTCAGGATCTATGATGGCAAACTTTCCTTTAAAAAATAGATTATTGGTACATTTAGACTATTGAAATGTAAGGTGATGTTTGGATTAATAGCTACGCTGTTTGTAACCGTTTTCTACTCAGGGCACTTGTTCTTTTTTTCTTTCGTAAGCTTCCCTTTTTTTTCTACTTTCTCTGGTTTTCACTGAGTATTTCATATGATTCTATATTCTTTCTTATCAATTAATACTCATTTTTAAAAGCTGTTTTCAGGGGCACCTGGGTGGCTCAGTCGGTGAAGCGTCTGACTCTGGATTTCGGCTCAGGTCATGGTTCATAAGTTTGAGCCCCGTGCCAGGCTCTGCGCTGACAGCACAGAGCCTGCTTGGGATTCTCTCCCTCCTCTCTCTGCCCTTCCCTCATTCGTGCTGTCTGAAAATAATTAAAAAAAAAAAACAACCATCAAAAAACTTTTCAGTGGTTGCCCTACCCTTCCCCCTATACATAGACGACCAATCTACATCTCCTTTACATCACACTATTGTACTCGATAGGGAGGGCAGGTACCTGCCAGCAGTATTCCTAGCCCCTCCCTCCCACTGGTTTGAACCCTGCTGCCATTCATTTCACCAGTATACCTTACACCCGTCCCGTGCACGGCTGCTGTAATTGCTCCACAGTTGTGTTAAGTTACATCAGCGAAGAAGAAAAAGGAAATCTTATCTTCGTTGCTTCCTTCTCTGATGCTCTTCTTTCCTTTATGGAGATGCATGTTTCTGGCCTGTGTCATTTTCAATTCCTCTGAAGAACTGCCTTAAATGTTTTATGCAAGGCAGGTGTTCTAGTGACTAATTGTTGGTTTTCGTTGGAGACTCGCTGTTTCGCGCTCAATTTGGAAGGATAATTTCCCTGGATATATAATTCTAGATTTTTACTGTTTTAAGCACTAAATATTTCACTCGACTCCCTTCCTGCTTGCATGGCTCCTCTGTGGGTAAGCTGCTTTTTTTCCTCCTCGGGCTTCTTTCAAGCTTTCTTCTTGATTTGGTTTTCTGCATTTTGAGTAAAACATGTCTAGATGTAGATGCTGTGGTATTTATCTTTCTTGGAGTTTGGGAGTTTCCTGGGTCCATGTTTTGGTGTTTGTCATTAATTTTGGAAATTTCTCAGTCGTTATCACTTCATATATTTCTTCTATTCCTTTCTTTTACTTTGGATATCCCCATTACTTGTATGTTACACATGTTGTTATGGTCCCCCCACAGTTCTTGAATACTCTGTTGCATGTTTTTTTTTCACTCTTCTCTTTGCATTTGAGTTTGGGAGTTTGCCACTTCCGGTTTACTGATGAGCTAAATATCCCATTCCATTACAGTAATTCTCATCTTTATAATCTCTCCATCATATAATACTTTTGTTTCTTTCCTGGAGTTTCCACTTCTCTGCTTACATTACCCAGGTGTTGTCACATGTTGCTAACTTTTTCCATTACAGCCCTTACCATATATTAATCATTGTTATCTTAAATTCTCTGATAATGACAACATCTGTGTCATGGCTGAGCTGGATGCGAAGCTTGACTCTTCAGACTATTTTTTCTTGCCTTTTAGCTTGTTTTTTTTTTTTTTTTTTTTTTTTGCTGTTGTCAGAACTGAGGTAATTATGCTTTTAGCATGAGGTTTGATGTTCATCTGGCTAGGAGCTGAGCTGGGTTTCATGCTAGCCATAGGTGTTTAATGGAAACTCAACCTGTTTCCTTGTCTTCGGGTTTCCCTAAGAACTCCTTCTCAGATGGCTGTGTTCTACAGTTCTAATCCAGTGGAGCCCTACTGATATGGTGGTAAGGTATTGGTGATGTGGGGTGTCTGATCCTTTTTGATTAAATCTGTTTTGTCCTGAACTTTAGAAGTGTTTCCGAACCACAACCTCCACCTTATATTCCTGTTTCCCTTGCCAGAGATACAGGAGGGAAAAGGGGGCTGCCCTGACCTATTTGCCCTTTTCCTCAGGCCAGATAAATTTCTTTTACAGAGGCTTCCCTCAGAGGGCAACAAACAGAGGGGATCTTTTCTCTGATCTTCACTGTGAAAACCTGGTGGGGCTTATGCAGGTAAACCCCCAAAAAGTGTGGGGAGGCAACCCCCTTAGTTTTTAATTCGCAAGCTCTTCCTAGGTCTCCAGCAATTCATCAAAATTACAAGTATTCCTAACCAGGTACTGGCTCTAGAAGTTTCTTTTCCCAGTAAGCTGATCATGGCTGTGCTTCTCTATATCTGTCTGTCTCTACAGATTTTCACATGGTCATTTGCCTTGTGACCTCAATTCATTGATGGCTCCAAGAAAAGTTAACTGATTTTTAGTTCAGCTTCTTACTGTTGAAGATGGGAATGGCAGTGTCCAAGCTGTTTACTTGTCAGAGATGAATGGAAGTCCACCTTCGTTTTTCAATATTTTTTCCTTAGCATTACAAAAAAATCCTTCCATTGTCTTCACTCCTGCTACATAGGTTATTAAGTTGCTTCTCCTTTGAGGGTTTTTTTTTTTTTTTTTTTCAGTCAGTTGGATTTTACTTGTATATTAGGTAGAATTCATTGAACTGCCTGGATAGGGCAGGAGAGTTTTCAGCCATTCTTTGCACAGTGCCCTTCCCTATTCTCACTCCCTTTCATTTTGGATCTCTGGTGATTATGTGCCACCAGAACTTTTGTCAACTGGCATACCATGAATGGTCACCCATGTGTCAGGATACACATTTCATTTACTCTCGGTCTGCTTTACTGTAGAAATGCTCCTTTTTACTTTCAGCCCTCCTCCCTCAGTCACGCCTCTTGTTACTTATGTACGTGATACACACATATACATATCTATGCATTTAAAAACTTGTATTCTGGCTAATTTCTTCTCTCTCCAAATGGGTCTGATCTGCTTTTAGAGACATCCCTTATTTAAAAAATTTCACTTAGGTTTCCAACCCCTGTCTTTAAACTTATTAAACATACCCTCTTAGTACGGCTGACTTCTTTGGGTTCCTGCCTGCACTTAGTTTTTCCTGCTTTTAGTCTAGCGTTTTCAGTGGGAGGTTAGGGTACCTCTCCTGGTATTCTGATAGGCTAGAAGTCTGACTGTATCTTATGGTATCTATTTTATTCCTTGTGATTCTATTCCTTTTTTAAAAAAGAACCAGTGTAAGGCGCCTGGGTGGTTCAGTCGATTTAGTGTCATGATCTCAAGGTTCATGGGATCAAGCCCTGTGTCAGGCTCTGGGCTGACAGCGTGGAACGTGCTTTGGATTCCTTCCCTCTGTTCCCTCCTCAGTTTGCACTGTCAAAATAAACATTTTTTAAAAATTGAAAAAAAAAAAGGACCAGTGCTATGTACTAGTTCAGTTTACTTTTTGTATTCTCTGCAATGAAGGATCTGGTATGTATAAAACTTAAATCACCAGTGTTTACAAATAGGATTGCTTAGTGTTTGGTGCTGATCTGTACCTGGAATTATGATCAGAACTTCAACAGTTTATTGAAATAACGTCAAGCTCATTTCTTTAACACATGTGCTGCATTAGGTAACATCAAAAAGTCTCTAGCAAATGAGTTGTGGAAAATTCCTGTCTTGACTAAAATGTTAATGGATTTAAATATTAATAATATAAAAGAACTTTCTGTAGAACAAGGTAGTATGAAAGCACTAATGATAGAGGTGTCTTGGAAAAGCTGAAACAGATACAGTCACATGCAACATCCATCACTTCGAGTTACTTGGCAGCTTTGAAACCAGAATTACTCATGGAAAGACTTTTTGAAACCCTCAACTTTATTTGTATATGAAAGAAGGGTTCAGTCATCAACTTAGTATTTTATAAACACTACCTTCATATGGGATTTTTATTGGTATTATACAATTTTAGCCTATTCCAACTATTCACACACCTTCTACTGGTTGTTGAAAATGCCACCTTTTTACGAATCAGATACGTTGTATTTTTCACAAGCTTTCTAGGTTTACTGAGTAGTGCCTTTGCCAGTCAAAAGCAGTCTCACTCAAGTTGACATACCAGTAACTTTATCTAAACGTTGAAGACGGTTTCATAAACTCATGCTGCTGTTTTCCAGATAGAACACCTCTGTCCAACAGTCTGGCAACCGTGCTGCATCATGGGATGTTCTAACGGTAAGCGCGATGTACTTTTGTCTCAATTATCTTAGACACAGGAGTATTCCTTGGGTAACTAAGTTGACCAGGTTACAACAGAGCACAGAAACTAAAATCATTCCAGCTGGCTTTGTTTCTCCCTGTTTCCCCCGGGGAAGGAGGTGTGTACACATTCCAGACCCACAGAGGCTCCTGCGTAGCTCATGTACTTCTCTGTTTCCCAATGGTACCCAACTGTCTTCCTAATCTTAGCATCACTGGCTGGGCCTTTATAAAATTTTACATTTATGAACAGGCTCAACTATTTGAGTAGCAGGAAATAACCGTGGACTTGGTGCTATGTACACAAACAAACCTTTCTTTCTATATTTCCTATTTTTGACATACTTAGAAGTGAATTGTAAATGCAAATAGGTGTTCTACCAACCTGAAGAGAGAAGCAGTAAGGTTTTCATACAGAGATACTCTTCATAAGATACCTGAAGCCTGTGTAACTCAGAGGAAACATACATCATATGTTTACATTGTTCATACATGCAGGGTAGAGTCATTCTATGCCTGTGAAAGACAAATATCAGTGTTTGAGTTAGGAAAGAAATAGTGCTTGTTCCCCTGCCCGAAGGTAGACTTCTTTGTTTTTATTTTGAAAAACTATGAACTTAAAAAGGAAAAGCTAACTGTTGCTATTAATGCTAATTCCCTACAGTTAAGAACCACGACAGCACCTAAAGAGACTGCGGAACAATCTACACTGGAGAAATTATTCTTCTGTTGTGCATGCCACTTACTAAGTGTTTAGAATTGATTCATGCAGAACTTTACCAGTTGCTCCTTTAATTCAATGTTTCTTTTAATCCAAAGTTTTATGGCAGCATTTGCATTCAGGCCAGTTACACAAGACGGTTTTAGGTCTTACCCATTCAAAATCAAAAAGTTTTTTTTTTTTTTTCACAGCATCACATCCTGAAAACAGTTATGTGTGATTCTGTTTATAGTTTTGCAGAGGGTCAGAAGTACACTAGAACTCAACTCTGGGATTTCTGAAGTTTAACTTTTTTTGTTTTTTTAAAAAAACTTATTTTGAGAGAGACAATCTCAAGCAAGCTCTGCAGTATAGCTCCAACCCACAACCCTGAGATCATGACCTGAGCCGAAATCAAGAGTCAGACACCTGACTGACTGAGCCACCCAGGCGTCCCTGAAGTTTCTTAACTACTTTACTGTGCTTGGTTCATGGTTTTTACAATACCTCAAGATTTTTGTTTGTTTGTTTCTGACAGAGAGTGATCTTGGATTTAGATTAAAAAAAGGTCACTATTTTTTTCTCCTGAAGATACAGTTTGTTTCTTTATAGGATAAAATAACTCTGACAGGAATGGTATGCTGTGACAGTGATGACACAGGAGCTCACAAGACTCTTCAAATATAAAATCTTCTCTTCCCAAAGAGGTACCTTCCCAATCTCCCAACAGGAATTAAGCATAAAATCATTCAGTAGGCTGTTAAAAACTATTTTTTACAACAGTAAGTCCTAAAAACAACGGTGAGACTACCTGATAGCTACACAGGCAGATTTGGGGTGACAGTGTACCTTCAAATTGTGCCTGTCAGACCATACACCAGGATGGAAACCAGCGGGCAGAGGGAACAGAGCAGCACAGACCCCAGAATGGGGAATAGTAAGAACGCCCTGTACAAAACCACTCTTCCCGTCTGCTGTCTGTCCTCCAGCATGGCGGAACCCTGAGAAAAAGTCTGCAATTCCCACCTCGTGTAACAAATGCGTGCGGCACTCTTCAGGTTATGCTGTGACTGCTTACCTCTAACTTTGAGTGCCCCCCCAAATAAAAACCCTGAATTAATTTCCTAGAATAGAAGGATAAGTTGGTGTTTCATAGAAGTCTCAGTTCACAGTTTTAAGCCCAATACTAGGAGTTCAAATGACTTTTTTTGGGAAGGGACCGTAAATAGCAAATGTTGCCAACATGATGTTTTTAAATAACTGTGGTTGGATTCCCGAAATGTGCAACCAGTACTCAGGGAGTTTTGGTGTCTGAGTTAACTCACAGGATTTCATGTATTCATTTGCTAATTAAATATCTGATCAAACAACCAAAACCCTGTTCAACTGGGATACAGGAGTTTGAACAGCCCTCTTGCTGGCAATTGAAGGTGACGTCCTTCTCTGACACAGATTCCTAGGAGTGTGGGTCTGTCCAGGTCTGATAGGGCCAGGGGAGGGGACATCTGGCCCCTTCTGGGAATACGAAGAGGTGGGTCACTGCATGTACATTCCCCATGCCTCCTGTCCTGTTGCTTCTCAGTGTGAAGCCTTGTCCTTCCCCTTTAGGTTTAACTCACCGCTAATTACACTTCCTCCCAGAAGCCATTAGCCACTTTATCTGAAATAGACCCCTCCAGTATAAACTATCCCAATCTGAAATTATTTTATTTGGTAGTTACCTGTATGGAGGATATAAGCAATACAGGTCGGGAAAGCTTGTCTGTCTTGTTGTCAGCTACTCTGTCCCAGGCTTATTAGGAATGAGGAGGCAGAGGTGTTCCCTCTCATCCATCCTCCACCATGTTATCCTGTTTGAAAGCCTCCACTGGCCGCGGCTTCTCCTAGAATAACATCTAAACTCTGTTTCATGGCCTACAAGCCTCTGTTCTAGACTCATATGGTATTTCCAGCCTTTGCCCTCACTTCTTCTGTCTGCAGGGCCCCACCTTTCACACAGCTTGTGCTTCTGTACTGTGTGATGTCCACTCCCTGGACCGGTCTTCTATGGTCCCTAAATCTAAAGTAGCAGGTGCCTGTCACTGCTCCCTTTGCCCAGGCACACTTTTATACCATGGTTCTCTAAAGTAATTTTGGTTATCTATTTCATTTTCCCCATTGGAATGTGAGCGGGTGCCACATCTATTGTGCTCTCTATTACAGCTCAAGCTCCTAAAAGAGAGTCTGGCACTTGGTAAGGACTCCTATCACTGAGAGAATACTGTGCTGGAAAATAAGTATCACCAATAGAGAAAGAACACCAACTTTAACTCAGGATTCATTTCTGCCAGGATTTGTAGACTGGTTTTCTATGCACCTAGCTAGCCTGACGGCAGAAACGTGAAATCTCTGCTTTAGAGATTTCTGTCACAACGCCCAAGAATATCTTCAAAACTACCTGGAGCTAGTGTCATCCAGTCTCCTCTAAAACACTTAAAACAATGTGAGCTCACCACGTTGTAAGGCAGGCTCTCCCACTGAGTGCTGCTCAAATAGAGGTTTTTCTTGAGCTCCTACCCATTATGTCTGTGCCTGGCACACCCATAAGGCAAAACAGTATGTCTGTAGGCTGCCCTCCTCCATACCCTCCCTGTTCACTGACCAATGTCAATTTCCATTCTCCTTGCCCTCCTGGACATATTTAAAGTTGTCACTCCCTATTTTAATATGGCATCCAGTTCTTAACACAAACTGCTCACGATGGGTTGACTCATATAGGGTGCAATGGAATTATTCTAAGAACAGGGTTTAAGGTTTACATTGATTCGTCTGACCCCTGGTCAAAAGCACCCAGAGCTCACAATTAAAGAAATCTTCATTTCTTACTCTGCTCTGACCATAGGTATGTGTGGGACAACTCCCTGTTTTATTCTCATAAAAGAGAGAGGCTGTAGGCACAAAAATTGTACTACAAGGTGGACAGTGATAAGAACTAGGGATATATAGCACAGAGGTCTTATAAGGTGCTAAGAACATCATGAGTTAAGGGTATGCTTGAGGAACAGGTCGTCTGAGTGGGGATGCCGTGTCTATGAAAGAGAACAGTGAGAGAAAAGAAGCCAGGTTCTGGAAAGCCAGTAACCATGCTGAACATGCATGGCGTGGGCAGGGAGGACATCTGGGTGTTGCGGAAGTATGTGATGTGATCAAACTGTACCGTAGGAAGAAAAAAATCACAACATGATGGAGGGCACATCAGAGGCAGAAAACTAGTCAGGAAAAACTGCAATGAGGTCAACAGAACAGACACCCGAAATATTTCACAGATAGAAGCATAGGCCTAGAAAAGCACAGGTGGCTGATTTATCAAATCCTAAAAGTCCTAAACATGGAGTAGGCCTTGCCCTGGCAAGAGAGTCCCCTTGCTTCTGGGTCTGTACCTCCCACCTCCTCGGCCAAGATGTCCTCATCTATAGTCGTCCCTATTGAATGTGAGATCGACTGACCCCAGAGATGCTCACTGTATTAAAAAGTACCCTTACGTGTGTCCTGCCCCATGTACATCTGGTCTGCCAAAACGTACTGATAAACCGCTCTCTTTCAAGTGTGCCCTGTTCCAAGAAACCTGATAGAATGGATTCAGTTCTCAATGATCATGATAGCAATCCATCAGGAAAACATCAGCGGGATAAAAAAAAAACAAAAACAACAAAAAAACAGACTCCCAAATAACTTACTCATTAATAACCAGATCAGGAGCAAAACACAGCATGTTTGCACTTGATTGTCTATATGATCTCCACCCCAGGGCAAATGCCATGAGGAACATCCATGAATATTGCAGTAGGGTCATTTGGTCATCCAGGTGTAAGTTCCTGAATCCTGAATTAAGAGAAGTAAAGGTTATGAGGAAACACTCGGTGCTGAAGATCATCTCTTTGGGAACCGCCACAGACCAGAACCCCTAAGAGACAGAGGAAATGAAGTAACACCAAGGGGGCACAGTTCTCCTTTGTCATCCAACATGTCAAGACCAAAGCCCTTGGTGCTTTTTAACAGCATCCGGTACAATGTAACTTACTGTCACTTTTTCCCTATTTAAACAATATGAACTAAATAGTAAAACAGAAAGCCCAGAGTCCTGACTTGGTACATTACACAGTCAATGAATTCAATTTTAAAAATTCCCCCTGACAGTAACACCTCTTTCCCTCTTGACAGAGTAGAGATGACGGAGGTCAGGTGACTTCATTCTTGTCCTGTCTCTTTTCTGTGTGAACATAAGCTTATTGATTCTCCTCTAGCTGTAAAGTCTGGGCTGACACTAATGTTGACCTCTTATGTCCCATCTACATCAAGTTCCCATAGGGGGACTTTTATCTCATATGATCCTAAAAATGAGACTAATGAAGATTTACATTCAACATATATCCTGTTACATAGTTAAGAGTTAAAAATCATTCTACTTTACCTTGAGAAAGGGTCACGACACCGGATTTTTACAGATTTTACAAATAACCTGATTTTTTAAAGTGACACACTGAAGGAAAAGCAACTGAGTTCTTACAAGTACGCATTTCCCCCCCCCACTAGACCTGGGTGTAAAAGGAATTTCTGAGTAAGTCCTGTGCCCCTCGTTCTGATATTATACCATCCTGCTTGAAACTGCTCTGAGCAACAGTGTGAAGAAGCTGGGAGGAGCATACAAGTTTTGTTATAAACTCTCCACTCCCAGCTTTTCCAGCCTCTCCCCTTTTTAGGCCCCAGAACTCAGGAAGCAGGACGCACAGTGGGAGCTGGCTGACAAACAGCCAGAGCGCTGCGTCTGTTTAAGACAATGCAAAGCTTTATACCTGCATCTTACCTGGTATCGCCTTGGCCCATTTCACTGCTGCAATCACTTGCCTCCCGCCTAACATGTTGAGTGTGGTCATGATCCGCCAAGTCGAATCTGGCATGGAGCTATCATACCCTGCGTATAACACCTCGGGTTCGATGACCTCCAGCAGGGACACCAGGGTAGGGGTGAGCTGTGGTAATGTTGCAGGAACTACCGTTTTGTTAGCAGGGTTTTCAGAAGTTTCTTGGGACACTCCTGGGGTGGCCTGCTGAATTCCTTTGATCTTTTTCTTTGTTTTTCGAGCTGTGGGTGTTTAAAAAATATATACACAGAGTGAGTTTTACGGGGAAGGTCTGGGTGACAGAGTTTATTCAGTAAGTATTTTAATTTCTGAAACTATTCAGCAATTATAAAGTGAAATAGAAGAGGAAAAAGCAGAGTCAAGAGGAACCCATTTGTATATGAAGCCACGTCATACCGGATACAAAACTGTCTTTTGGGGTGCCTGGGTGGCTCAGTCGGTTGAGCACCTGACTTCGGCTCAGATCATGATCTCGCAGTTTGTGAGTTTGAGCCCCACGTCTGGCTCTGTGCTGACAGCTCGGAGCCTGAAACGGATTCTGTGTCTCCCTCTCTCTCTGCCCCTCCCCCACTCACACTCTGTGTCTCCCTCTCTCTCTCAACATTAAATAAACATTAAAAAAAAAAAAAGTGGGGTGCCTGGGTGGCGCAGTCGGTTAAGCGTCCGACTTCAGCCAGGTCACGATCTCGCGGTCCGTGAGTTCGAGCCCCGCGTCGGGCTCTGGGCTGATGGCTCAGAGCCTGGAGCCTGTTTCCGATTCTGTGTCTCCCTCTCTCTCTGCCCCTCCCCCGTTCATGCTGTCTCTCTCTGTCCCAAAAATAAATAAACGTTGAAAAAAAAAAATTAAAAAAAAAAAAAATTGGGGCACCTGGGTGGTTCAGTTGGTTTAGCGTCCGACTTTGGTTCAGGTCATGATCTCCCAGCTTGTGAGTTTGAGCCCTGCGCCGGGCTCTGTGCTGACAGCTCAGAGCCTGGAGCTTGCTTTGGATTCTGTGTCTCCCTCTCTCTGCACCTAACCCACTCGCATTCTGTCTCTGTCTCTCTCAAAAATAAACAAACATCATAATTAAGTGTCTTTCAATGTTATGTGAAAACAATCTGAACAAATCACTTATATAGATTCTTATATGAATTAATTTCTCACTCTCACTCCTAAGTGGAAATTCTCATCAGTTTAATAAGGCAATACTTTTACTAGCAGTTGAAAGAAAAATCCTAAGTTCCTAACAGCAGACTAGAAACTGTGGCTAAGGGTTCATCTACATGATGGTATCTATAATGAAGACAGGCATACTAAAACCTAGCATAAATTCCCCTTCTTCTCAAGATAGTATTAAGATGACACTGCAGGTCATATGCTAGAAGCACTATTAATTTCAGTAGCAGAAAAGTCCAGTTTTTACATTTATATGATGGATACTGCTTAGGTCTAAAAACATCTGGGAGATGAAGAAAAGAACTTTATATTTCTTTACATAAATTATTGGGGGGGGATTTCCCTTTTGTAAGAGATTTATATTGATGACCCGATAAACCTAAAGCATCTACTTTGATATCATATACAAAGTATATACAAAGTAAAGATATCTTTCCATCTTTGACTTAGTCTGGAACAGTGCAATCAAATTACAACATGGATTCCATAGATTATTTAGTAAACATATACGTACTCTTAATCTTACGTGTTGTATGAAATTACGTGTTTTAGTAACAAATAAGAATTTCTTTTTTGGTGCACCTGCTGCTGAAGGGAACACAGTATTGTTCAAAAGGAAGGTCTCAGAGATCCAAGGAAGGGCAATGAATATAATTCATATGAAAGAAGAAATGTACCTGCCTCACTTATCAGGGATACAAAACATTTTTGCTCAGAGAAAAGTAAATACTCATCACCTTTTGAAATAATCAGTAGATTCTTTGCCCTTAAAATGATAGAATGGTCTCATTATTGTGCATTGTGTTGCATATGCTAGTGAGAAATTAGAAATTTTTGTGTCACATCTCAAAACAGAGAAGGGATCGGGACAGGTCCTTTCTTATTTTACCACGCTCTGTTGAAACACACTATGGTGAAGTAGTAAACAGCATAAATCTGAAACAATCATGGCTGAGTTTAAACCCTGGCTCTGCCATGCAGTAGCTGGGATCTCACAGTTACTCCCTGGGCCTTAGTTTTCCTCTTCTACAAAATGAGGGTAATATTGGTACCTTGCTCTGAGGGTGGTTGAGAATTCAATCAGTTAAGACACGTACAATGCTTAGAACAGGTGGTGGCACACACCAAGTGCTACGGAAGGACTATCATTACCTCAACTGGTGGCAGAATATGGCTTTAGAGTATTCTCAATGTAGACAGTAAAAGTACACAGAGGAGCAGTACAGTTTAAAAAAGCAAGTGCTACAATACATAAGGAAACACGTGAAACAACCAAAGGTTTAGGAAACCCACATTTCAAAATCCTGGCAAGTACTCCATTGAGAAGATAATGACAGAGAACATCCTTTCCCAAATCACACTGAAACAATAAGCTGAAGACCTCAATTAACCATGGCTCAGAACCTACACTCCAGAGAACAGGAGAAAGGACAGTGACAAACTGGTGGATTTTTAAAAATCTCCTGTGCTCAGTTGATAATTTCTTACTGTTTAGCTATTGCCCGAAATGAGAGAACTAAGGCTTTTGAATAAAGCTCAAAATACTGACTAGAGCAAGAATGCGCGCTAACATGTTTTCATAGAACTTTAGCAAGAAGTTGTTAATTGAATTAGTTAAGCAACCACTATTTTCAAGCACTTTGCTAAGATTTCTACTCTATATAAAGTTTGACTCCTTGGAATATATAGATTATCAGTCAATTTCTGATCTCTACAGAAGTGTTCAGAAGTCTGTGACAGTTGAAAACTTAGCTTAAGTTTTAAGTTTGGGAACATGTGGGTGGCTCAGCTGGTGAAGCATCCAAACTCTTGATTTTCGCTCACATCATGAATTGAGCCCCATGGTAAGTGTAGAGCCTGCTTACGATTTTCTCACATGCGCTCTCTCTCACAAAGAAAAAAAAAGGTATGAAATCTGATAATGTCACAAACCTCCTTGCCTGTTAAGTTCCACCTGACTCTTCATACCAAAAATAAAACTAGGGGCGCCTGGGTGGCTCAGTTGAGAGTCTGACTCTTGGTTTTGGCTCAGGTCATGATCTCAGGGTTAGTGGGATCGAGCCCCATGTGGGGCTTCTGCATAGGCTCTGTGGAGCCTGCTTGGGATTCCCTGTCCCTCTCTGTCTACCCCTTTCCCTGGTCACACTATCTTTCAAAATGGATAAACTTAAAAAAAAAAAAAAAGACAACTATAATTTGGAATGATTACGATATACTTTAAAATGAAGTTAAGCAAACATTAAGGATTACCCTTAAAAAACTTATCTGTACTCAAATGCCAGGAACTTTAAGCACTGAAGAAGGCTGCTTTATAGCAAATCTTGAGAATTACTTGGTATAGGAACAACAGTACCAAAATACACCACTTCTGGTATTAAGTTACATTTACGAATTTCATCTTTTTTGCTACTGAAGTGCTATGAAAAAGTGAAGATGATGCTGTGTATGTGAGTTGAGGAATTAAGACTCTTCATAGCCATACCCATGAATCTACTTCCTATTTAAAAACAGGTGCACACATGGCTTGTGCAGATCGTGCCAACGGTCAGTCCCTCTTTTACCATAAGAGCCACACACTTGCTGTCCTCCCTCCAACTTCGCAGTGTATTATTTGGATTACTTCTACAGTCATCCAATTGGTCTCTCTCTCTCTGAGATCAGTCTTTCTACAATGGGAATCTGATTGTGTCCCACTTTGGTTTATACATAACTCCTTCTATCTAACTCAGCTCTTCTAGATTGAATTTTGCTTCTTCCAAGGAACCGTTCTCAGCTTTCCAGGACAGAAGGAGGTGACCCTCGTCTTGCTCCTGCTCCAGTTCCTTCTGTAGTGTGCCACACCATTTTGTGATGGACTCTGCAACCTAAGTCGACAGTGACTCCTTAAAACAGGCACCACTTTATTTGCCTGATGTGCACCGCCTGCCTCCTTGGCAGGTTTGAGCAGGAAAGTGCTACTGTCACAGCAAATATGAAGCACATGTGCGATTCTGGCGCCACCACTACCTTCATGGAGTTTGCCCTGTCAACTCAAGGAGAATGCCAAACGTTTTTCAAAGGGAAGTTTTCAAATGCTGAGACCAATGTTAATCATACAACTTTATATAAACCGGGCTATGAAACTCAAACTTACAACTAGCTTCAGGTTTCTTCTTTACTTGAAAAACAAAACGAACAAAACCCATCCAATACCTCCTTGAGGAGTTTCCCTCATCTGTCTAGCTATAGAGCCAAGTAAAAGGTAAATGATACAAAATGCACATGTAAGTACATCTGACAGAGACACATTTTCAACTCTAGGGAACAGTTTTGAGGCCGAAGAAAGGGAGGAGAGAAAGCTGTAAGTAATGTTGCTTCACGTGTTTAAGTTTCATTTTTTTACCTAATTTACTTGCTCCGTGGACAGTCTGGCTATAATGAATTCCGTGTGTGTAGTACGAGCTGGTGAAAAAACTCAAGTGGAATATGAAATATTCACAAAAATCCTACTTAATAAAGCAGTAATATAAAATGATGTTAGCCAAGCACATATATACTGCAACGACTAAATTATTACTTTTGCTCACTTATATCTTAAAAAGGAAAATGACGAATTTTTACATGATGCAGAGACATTTCCTTTCAGGCGTTTACATTACCTTCCAGGTTCATTCCAGCCTGAAGACATTTTCGATAGCGGCATGCTGGACAGTTTTTTCTTCGAATCTTATCAATGATACAATCATTTCTTCCAGCACAAAGATAATTGTGCTGTCCTACACAGAAAACAAAGGCACTGTTAACATTTCCCAGGTTATAAGGGATCTTTTTAGGGCGAGACTCATTGCCCTTTTGTGTTGGGCTGACCACGGGCAGGGACCACAGGCAGTGATGAAGAAAGATGTACTTGCTTCCACTCCCATTACAGAGTTGTGAGGTCACCTTAAAAATGTCTCTTTCTTATTCTGCTCAACAAATAAACATAGTTCATGAAAAATACACAGATTGTGCACAGTTTGTTAAGTGTAGCATCTCCTATGTTTTCACAAACCGAACACCGCCATGTAATCGGCTCTCTGGTCAAGAAGAACAGGGTCTTCTAGGCCCTTTCCAGTCACTACCCTCCTCCAAGGTAAGCCTGTTCTGCATTACAGGAGAAACTGTTTAAAGTACAGTTTGACAGGATGTCTGAAGTCACTATTTCATTATGACTTCTGACTTAATGCTAAGGAAGGTTAAACAAAGAGGAAGCTGCTTTCAAAATACTCAAAGAACCCCACACGGAAAATGACTTTCCCTCAACATTATGCCACCATATGCAAATGGAGCGTGCTCCCCCTTCAAGTCTAAGTGACAGGGAACAAACTTCATCTTGAATGTTAAGATTGCCAACAACTAGTTAGGGAAATCACACACCTGGCAAACTACCGTATATAGATCTTACAGATATTTGTTCATTATGTCACATGCACTGTAGAATGTAAGTGTTTAAATCCACCACCGACTCCAAATATTAGACTGTCACTGTCTAAACAATCTTCTGGCACCTAGTATTTAATAATGTGTGGTAAGAGGTACAAAGTGCAGTTTTCACCTGGCAAAAAAAATTAAAATGGAAAGACTGATACCCTTACCCACCCCAAAAAGCGCATTCTTGTAGTTGTCTTTTAATCTGGCTATTGAGTGTCAAAGAAAATATCTCAGGATCTGCTGGCCCGGCAGAAACTGAAAAGATCCTCCTGCACAACACCACTGTGGCTATGCACAGGACCACAACAGGGCATTTCTCTTCTCAAAAGAAATCGCATTCAGAGAAAAGAGAAAAATCATCCGCTCACTAGGTTGAATGTATCTTGTTCTGATTTCTGGGAAAAGATCCCTTCTGCACAGGACTGCCTACTACTTGGATGGAAACAAACCGTATTCCCTTCTTCATAAGAGGATAAATCTCAGTGCTATGAGGCGTGCATTTTGAGTAGATGGTTAACTATATCAGGTTCAGTTCTTTGTGAGGAGTAGGCCACCGGGCTGACCGATGGCCTACAGTTGAGCTTTGTTCCAGAGCTGCTCCGCTCTCCAATGCCCAATGTCTTATACCAGCTGTTACCGCCTCTGGAATCCCAGCTCTACCACTTGAACTCTCAGCCTCAGTTTCCTTGATCAAATAGGATCAGAACAGCATTTAAGAGCTCAGAGAGCCCTTAATTCAATGGTATGATGTACATAAAACATAATGCTTGGTCTATGGGACATTAAAGGTAATGGATGCCTATCATCATTATGACCCACCAACAAAGATTACATGTACTTTTGTGTACAGGGGATATAAGTAAAAGGGACTTGGTGGAAGGGGGGACATCACTGAACTAGTATACATGAAAAGACATGAAGCTACCCAAAGTTTTCTTCTGTATGTAGAGAAGTGACTCCCAGAATACAGACTTAAAAAAACTCAAGGTATCTATCCTTGATCTGGGTTGTATGGATAAAACTTCTTAAAAATTGTTGAAATGTTCAGGTATTTTATCCTATGCCAATTGGGGGGGGGGGTAACCTAGTATTTCCAGCAGGTGCCAAAAATGGACTGCTAAGTATGATACAGACTTTAGAAACTACATCTCTGTAATGAAAACATCTCCATCCTGTGTAGAGAGGAAAAGTAGAACTGTTCCGAGTTAGGTTGTCAAAGGATTACAGAATTTTAGAGCTGGAAGGGAGACGTTGGAGAAAATGAAAGTCCAAATATAGGATTTACTTAACACAGTCCACAGTTAAACCTTCCCCTACTAATTATGTAATTGAGCCTCCATACTTAACTGAAATACTTAAACGCTAAAAAAAACATTTTGAAATGGGACAGCTCATATTCTATGAAATTTTTACCTAAAAACAAGCTTAAGAATTTAATTCTAAAGCAGGGGGTAAGCCCTGAGGGCACATGGCCTGCAGTGGTATTTTATTGGGGAGTTAGGTTTAGCTTTTTTTCTTTTTTTTTTTTACTTTTCTTTTTTACTTTTTAAAGGGTACTGAAAGCTTTCAAAGTAAGCTTGCACTCTCTAACCTTCCTTGTCCCACATGTCTTCTCTTTGCCAGAAGGACACATACTTGGTCCGTATAGGCATTTACGTTTATAGTCCTGTTTTAAAGAATTTTTCATTCTCCTCCATTGTAATTAAAATATTTTTTTAAATACCCCCTTTTTTTTCTTCTAAGGTTCCACAGTCTCTTTCTGAATTTCACTTGCAGAAACTAATTTGCCAGTATTACTGTATATTGGATTACTTCTATCACTGCATTTATATCATGGAGATAACTCAGGACTTAAAGTGCTGTGACAGGGGCACCTGGGTGGCTCAGTCACTTAAGCATCTGACTTCGGCTCAGGTCATGATCTTGCAGTTCACGGGTTTAAGCCCCACGTCTGGCTCTGTGCTGACAGCTCGGAACCTGGAGTCTGCTTCGGCTTCTGTGTCTCCCCGCCTCTCTCTACCCCTCCCCTGCTCCCATTCTGTCTCTCTCTCTCCTCCCCCTCTCAGAAATAAACAAAAACATTGAAAATAAAGTGCTGAAGTAAAGTGCAGACAAGAAAAAGCTTCAATCTCTTGGGTCCGTGGTGAATAAGGTCTACTTTGTTAGAGGCAGTAGAGTGTGCAGGGGTGGGCTTTCCTTAGCACTATTCAACAGTTGGGGGCTCCTACCTGGTCAAAGCCTGCCTCCCTGTGCTCCATGTGGGGTAACAGGAGGAATTTTATAGTTTGCTCATGGATTAAAAAGTAATCCAAACAAAAGAAAATGACTCATCTAACTCTTAAGGATATGCAAACAGAACTTGAGGCAAATAATAATAATCTTTCTCATACTGTGGATGGATAATTACACTTCTTTAAAAATTAACATACTCAGAGCTTTAGGTAATCCATTCATGCGACACCACCTTCAAACAGCTTTATAAATAACTAAAGTACATGATTTTTTCCCAAGAGGATTTTAGAGTAATTTCCAACACTAATTTGCTATGGAATGAATTTCTCTTTAAGGAGTTGATGTGACTGCCCTTGTCAGCAGACTGAATCTATAACCAGGGTACAGTTTTTATTAGTATTCATATAGTGAAATCAGCTTCTCTACATTACCTTCTTTCTCTATCTCCTCGGGCTGTTTATCACTTGCTTCTTACTACCACCTCTTTCCTGGAAACTTTGAACTCCTCTCTCACTTCAAGCAGACCGTGACCACTCAGAGGGTGGGGACCACCTCTTATGTGGACTTGATACCACTTAGCACAGTGCCTGGCTCAACAGGAAGAAAAACCCACCCAGATTTTCCCCTCACAGTTCTTACTGACCCTCATTCTTTGTCAGACTGGAATAGTCGGTGGTTTTAAAACCAACTACTTCATGGGAGTTAAAGCCCATGATTCTCATACAGTGAATGTTAGGTTTGGGCAGTGACGTAACACCATTTCCCACGACAGCACTTTCTTACCGTTACCTTCTGTTATCTGACCAAACTCCCTCTCCTTAATTTATACTTTTCCATTTTATTCTAGTTCGGCTTGTGTTGTTGTTTTATTCAAGTTAGTTAACATACAGTGTAGTCCTGGATTCAGGAGTAGAACCCAGTGATTCATCACTTACGTGTAACACGCGGTACTCATCTCAACAAGTGTCCTCCTTAATGCCCATCACACATTTAGCCCATCCCCCCACCCACCTTCCCTCCTGCAACCCTCAGTTGGTTCTCTGTATTTAAGAGTCTCTTATGCTTTTTGTGTGGCTTTTTAAAATCTCTCCATTTAGAAGGCCTCCGAGCCAACCCCCCGCACCTGACTTTACTGACTTCCAGCCTTAATGGGGTTCGCATATACCAGAAACTTCACAATCCACCTTGAGAGACAAGAACCAAGTAGAGGAAAAATAAAACTCTTCAAAACACACACTACCTTCCACTGCTCTTTTGAAGAATACTTTACAGCTTCCACAAGTCAAGACCCCGTAGTGACACCCCGAAGCTTCATCAGAGCACACAAGGCAGAGTTTGGGAGGTGGTCCCGTTGCCGCTGCAGAGCTGGATGGAGGAGAGCTTACATCTGGTCTCATTCCAGGGCTGAAGGAGAGGAGAAAGCAGTGTCAGGATCCACTGTCATGATCTTCAAAGAAACATCGAACTACAGCTCTCTTACCTCCTCACTCCCTAGGGAGCATGTTCACACTGAACTCTGGCTTCAAGTACTAGCAAGCATTACAACAGTCTATTCAAATATTTTCAAATCATGTTTTAATCTTCTTTTAGACAAAATTAAGAGTGAGGTAACTTTAAAAAAAATTTTTTTTTCAATATTTATTTTTGTGGGGGGGAGTGGGGAGAGAGAGAAGCAGAGTGCGAGTGGGAGAGGGGCAGAGAGAGAGGGAGACACAGAATCCAAAGCAGGCTCCAGGCTCTGAGCCGTCAGCACAGAGCCCGATGCGGGGCTTGAACCCATGAACCGTGACATCATGACCTGAGAAGTCAGACGCTTAACTGACTGAGCCACCCAGGCACCCCAAGAGTGAGGTAATTTCCTTTTAAGCATTCCCTAAAAAGAATGATGAATACATGCTTCACTTTGAAACTGTCATCTGTAGTTGCATAGCATTTGTTTACATTCATGATCACCTTTATAAAGGGGTCGCTTCCATATCATTCACCATTTGTAAGTGAACCATTGACGAGTTTGGCTAAACGGATAGTAGTGCAACTACCACCAGGATCCAGAGATAGTGTAGACATCTGTCACCTCAAGAAGATGCGTCCTACCCCTTTAATTGTTTGGGACATCAAGTTAATTTTTGTCATTTTAAGACCTTGTACAGGCCTCTCTCTAAACTCAGTGTCTAAATTCAGTCAATCCACGTCCTCCGCTAGGGTCAAAACTTCATAGAGTATTCGAGTTTGGGCCTACATCTCTCAATCCCAATGCTGTCAGGTTTCTCATTATGGCCTACAAAGACTGATGCGAAACATCACTGTCTGTCACCTTCCTGTGTGGCTCACAGCAAGAACGGAAAGGGCAGTGGGCTTTCAACAGGAAGGAGCATTCTGTCCTCTGCACCGAGGCCGGGTGTGGCCTCAAGAAAAGGACAGGAATCTGCTTCTCCTACCCCATCTCGTGGTTCATTTTGCAGACTTCTCACCACAGTGAGTGCTGTTGTTGTGTCTCTAAAGATACTCTAGGTCCTAATTTGTTTTGAAACCTTTCAGCAATCCCCAAAGCTCCCCTAAATCCTGTCCTCGGATGAAGCTACTGCACCTTGCCAGTCTTCCGTTCGAGAGGCTTTGTCAGGTGGACGGTGTTGCCATCACCCCAGTTCTGGGAACAGGCCTCAGGGTTTTACATGTTTTCTGAACATGGCCGCAAAGTTCTGGATGCTTCCGTATCACAAGGTGTTGGTTCCCTGCTAGGTGGGGGACAGCGGACGATGGGAGAGGACAGACTGAAATGACCGTGCTGCAGGTCTGGCGTGAGCCACCCGTGATGAATGGAAGCTTGTGACAAACGCGGAGGAGCTGCTCTAGGCAGTTTTTTACAGAAAGGTAGGAAGGACTTGGTGTGAGTGAACAGAGCGATGTGTCAGGGAAGCAAAAACTTCCTTGGCTTGTGGCCTGAAGATGCGCCTATTCCTGCTCAGCCCATCTCTGTCATCTGACATCTATTTTTAGGGACCAACCAGTTGTTTATGGAAAATGAGGATAATATTTAAAGATCTGAAAGGTTACTTCTGAAATGCTTCCTCAACCAATTTTATATATATATATAAATATATATATATATATTTATATTTATATACAATACACACAAAAACATAGGCATATGTAAGTGTTCAAAAATTTTTTTAAATGGTACTTTGTAGTAAAGGCATACCTCACTGATACTACAGGTTTGGTTCCAGACCACAGACAGCAATACAGTGAATATCGCAATAAAGCAAGTCAAATGACTTTTTTGGTTTCCCAGTGCACATAAAAGTTATATTTACACTGCTTTGCAGTCTGTTAAAGTCTGTAAGAGCTTTATATTTAAAAAAGAATGTGTATACCTTAGTCTAAAAATACTTCATCTGTGTTTTCAGCGAGTCGGAAATCACAGATCACGCTAACAATAATGAAAAAATATGAAATACCAAGAGAATTACCAAAATGTGACACACACACACACATAATGAGCAGATGCTGTTAGAAAAATGGTGCTGACAGGCTTGCTTGAATTAGGGTTGGCACAAACCTTCAGTTGGTAAAAAACGCAAAGTGCAATAAAGGAAAGCACCATAAAAGTAGGTGTGCCTGGACTTTGTAGCTGTGAAAACACTTTCGTGAGTAAAATCTCGTCTAGCCGCTCACCAGCCCCGTGACAGGATGGTATCACCTCCAGATGAGGCCAACGCAGTAAGAGGAGGGTGATCGGGGGGTCTATTTGCAGTCAAACTGACGTGCTTCAGATCCCTGCTCTCCCCATGGAAAGTCTGTGTGACCCTGGGTTGCTGTCTACCACTTTGAGCCTCAGTTTCCTCATGAGTGGGAAGGACATCATCTGTGTGTGTGCTGTGAAAACAGGAGAACACACAAAATGCAGCCTGTAGTTCCTGCATAGAACAAACACCCAATACATGTTCCTCCTTTCCTGTTTCAGAAAAACTAGAGATTTTATGAGACAGCATTACGTAAGTAGAACGTTAGTATTCAGTCTGAAACCCAGGATGGTAATCACAAATTCTAGCTTATAAATGAGAGCATTGGCAAAACGCATTCAGGCCACTCAACCATGAGCTACAGATGGCAACAGAGAAAGCTAGGAACCAATGGACGGATACAAGTGTAGCTGAGCATCTGTACTTTAAGTCAGCCTTTTGAAATCCCTTCAGTCATTCCAGGCTCCATCAGATAAGAACGGAGTACATGGAAAACTGCCAAGTATACCACAGACATCGGTGGGAAAAAATCCATTTCTGTCACACAAACACGAGGACTAGGATAGCCTAGGAAGAACACCATTGGGGAACACGGATGAGTACGGCACAGTTTACAACCACAAATGTGACCCTGTGCTACTGCTGACGGGCTACAGGCCAACCAAACTGCTAGAGCTACAAGGAAAATCATATGGAATCACCATCTTTTAATAAGGATACATGGCAAATGCAAATACTGTGAGAAAGCACACAGGAATGAGAGTGTATATGACATCTCCTTGAATGGAAAAGCTGAAAAGTCTGGGGTCTTCGATCAGTGTGTACGGATGGCTGTGCCAAACTTGGAAGACAGTAAGAGGTTCCATTATGAACTGACCGTATCCACGATGAGTGGAGACTCATAGGACCAAAATGCCTTGTTCCAAGTGAACACTCAAATGCTGTTCCCCACTTACAGTGGACAGTGTGCTAAACACCAGCTTATTCCTGAGGCGACGGAGTTTACGTGAGAGTTGAGAAAGAAAAAAACAAACAAAAAACAACACATTCAAAGCTGGGTTTTTCTGTCGAGTTCTACAAGAAAAGCAAGTGCTGAGAGGGTGCTCCCGGACGGATAGTCATGGATGGACTGTGAGAATTCATCCCACCCCTCGAGGAGCTTATAAAATGTACAGGTAAATGACATCCTTTCATTTAGCACATGCTCACGAATCCGGATTGTCAGGTGTTGTGACGACACAGAAGTCATTTCATGTATGTAAGTCTTATTACACGTGGAATACATCACTGAAATAACGAACCTTGAAACTCTTGTCAATATTTTTTACCTGCCTCCTGTGACATGGGACCACCTGGAGGATCTCAGGTGAAGGCAAGTGCCATAAATACCCTTCTCTCTGAGCCAGCTGAGGGTTAATGATCCTCCAAGAGCTTGAGTTCAGGTAAATGTAGATATTCTTTGTGATTCTACCCCAAAATAAAACATTCTGGTTTTTCAAAAGGTCAGTACTGCAGTGCAGAATCTGAAACCCTATCAGTGAACTTTTTGAAACACTGTTACATTAAAATCCATCTGTCTGTCTTGCGCTTGGAATGGTCCTTTTACCCGTGCATGATTTTGTACTATCCTGCATTAGTCATTTGGAAAATATTGGTTCACTGAGTTGGGCAGATTTTCTAAATGTTGACCAGTCCATTATACAATATAACAGTCACATCTATCAAGCTCATAGTGGCAGACATAAGTCTTTCAAAGTTCTAAACTGTCTTCCTTGAAGTGATAAGCTCACTTCAATCATTTTTGAGATAACATCTGGCAAACACCAAAGGCTAAAAACCATAGTTTATCCATGGTATGTCATGAAAAAGGTGGCTTGTTCAATGTGCAACATAAACAGTCTTACACCTACTCCTCTTTGACACAAGCCTAAATGCTATGTGCAGCGTAAGTACGTAATAAGCTTCAAGCATCTTCCCATTTTGTCACACAGATAGTAAAAGGACGTTGTCAAAGGTGGAGATTTAAAAGAATATTTTGCTTCCTCAAGGATATCCTTTTTTAAAAAAAACAAACTTTTTTTTAAAGTTGAGAGAGAGAGAGAGAGAGAGAGAGAGAGAGAGAGAGAGAGTGTGTGTGTGTGTGTGTGTGTGTGTGTGTACCCCCAAGCAGGATCCTTGCTGTCAGCACAGAGCCTGACACAGGGCTCAAATCCACGAACCATGAGACCTTGACCTGAACAGAAACCAAGAGTCAGATGCTCAACTGACTAAGCCACACAGGAATCCCTCAAAGATATTCTTAAGTGGAATTGGCTTTCCTTAACTTGGGAGTGCAAGGCAGTGACTACACTTACTACTGTACCCTATGAGGCCAGCAGTTTTACTCATCATTACTTTTGTACCATCTCTGCAAATGCCAACACAGTGAGAAAGGCAAATGAAGACTGTATATTTTTATTAATGTACTTCTGAAAGGGTCCTGGGGACACCCAAGTGTCCATGGACTACATTCTGAGAATTGCTGTTACAGAGAATAGTAAGGACTCTAAGTCAGGCAGGCTAGAATTCATAACCTAACTGCAGTGTAGTAGCTTGGTGACCTTTTAATCTCTCTAAATCTCAATTGCCCTATTTCTAAATGGGGACTGTAATGTACCTGGCAAGATGATACAGTATTGCTTAGTAGAGGCTTTCTCCCAAAGACAAAGAAGCAGAGACGATAAACATTACAAATCCAAATGGTGCTGTTGGTTTAGCCTCCAAGTTAAGTGAATTAAATCAATGAAATGCAAGGAACCCATTTGGGGGAAAACAAAACAAAACAAAACAAAACAAAACAAAACAAAACAAAACACAAAGCAAAAAGGGTATCACCTCAGAAAACAAGTATAATTAACATGGGGAAAAAGCCTGAAAATAAAACTGGATTAATTTTTATCAAGTACACATGGAACAGGTGTTTTCTCATTGGCCAAATATTGTAAACCAGTGGTTCTTTGCTCCCGGGGAAGAGGGGTGTGTGTAGGTGGGTGGGGGGAACACTTGGTAATGGGTGGAGACATCTGTGACTGTCAAACTGAGGAAATGCTGCTGACAGCTAATGACAAAAGACTGGAGTGCTGGTCCATCCACATGCCATGGGTACACAGGACAATCCCCCACAACAAAGAGTTACCCAGAGTTGACTGTCAATAATGCCTTGCTATACATAAAGCTTTAGGCAACACAGAGAAGAAAACAATCCAACAAGGTCCAGAAACAGATTTTAAAACCTTTGAACTATCTTTAAAGGGAGCAAGTGTCCTACTGAAACAGGCTTAAATATTCTTTGATTCAAAATGAGTCCAAAAAGAGATTCAAAACAGAGCTGACACCAGGGACTACACAGGTCTAGTGATTACTTTGAGTCAGTAATGTATTTGTCCCTCTAGGGCTAGCCTGAAAACGTGGTTTTTACACATTAAAATCACCTGCATTTTTCTTATCTTTTTTCATTAGGCAAAATGTAAATACTCAGCTGCACACACCAGGTGATTATGTTTTCTGACTGCCCATTTATCCCTGCATTAGCTAAAGGATTACTGATTTGTCTGATAATAAGCTATGGAATAGTTTTTAAATCAAACAGAAAAATACTCTGAGGCAAGGCTTTCGTGATATTTCTGTTAAACGGTTCTACCAGAACACATGTTCTTGAAGAAGTCGAAGAAACACCGATTATTCTCTTTGCTTTGCATTTGTTCAGAGAGGTTTCTAACTTGTTTTAACTTTAGGTGCATATTAAGACAGTTCCCCCAAACCGTGCATCATTTATCCTCACTCATCTTAGGGAGAAGGTTAGACAACACAAACTCTAGTAAGACAGGAACATTTTCAGTAAAGGGTAAATGAAGGAGGAAATGCCTTTTTCACATCTCTGAGACACCAAGGGCCTGCCACCTAATGTCTCTGGGCTTAGTTTCTGTCTGTAAAACGAAGGTCTTCCATCAATAGACTCCAAGAACTTGTCCACATTTCCCAAGGTGGCACAGGGGGTATAGGCAGGGAAGAATACATCTGGGCTTCTAAAAGGCTTCTTTGGTCCTGTGTATTTATTTCTATGAAGAGAGAACATGGTCACCTTATCTGAACTTGTTTTGTAAAGTCGGATCTAAAATGTTTCACAGAAGAAATGTATTTCTTTCTCTTTGGAAGGATCAGTCCTCAGTCTGGTCACTGTATTAGCTAGCTTGAGACTTTAGGCTGCAAGTCCTCCGCTCCGTTTGCTCAGGCCTGCATTAGGGGACATGAATTTTAACAAGTACTGATGCTGTGGAGTGAGGATGTGTGTTCCTCACTTCTTGAAAGCACACAAGGATAATTATGGTTTGATACACACAGAGTTAGGAATGCCACATCTTTCAGGAATACAAGAACATGTCTGAGACAATGGTACGCTCACTACCTTCTTCTAATGTATGTCCCACTATATATCTAGGGGTGAAACTGATGGCTGTGGAGCTGTGGTTCTGAGCTCAAATCTCACCTGTAATGTTTTTCCATCTTTTCAAGACTTGATTTTTCACAGACGTTGATCCAGTAGGTATCCTCCATGGCAAGTCCATAGCTGAACGCCATTGTTATTACAATTATTTGTGACCCCATGTAAGCTTGAGTTTAAGCTGGTACCAGCATCTTTGGGAATTGTGTCGGGTTTCAGTAATGTACGTCTAGCTTGCAAGATTAAGTAGACTTTATCAGCTACGGTCTACCTAGGGTTTGTAGTTTAGTTTAGAATTGTGGTAAACTGATGATTTGTATTTGTCTTCATTTTACATTAGTTTTAAGTATTTTTGATTATGGAATCTGGGGTTGCAATGATATACAACGAAAGGGAGCAAATTCCCTGTGCGTGCTTCCAATCAGGATCTGCAAATCCAGATTTTTGTCCAAGTCAGGGTTGCCAAATAGAGGGAAATAGGGAAAAACAGCTGCCTTAAGATTGTGCAACAGTGTATTGTTGGACTAAATTTTCAAATGATCCACAAATTCATACTTATCTCATTCTGTACAATGAACACAATTCCTAAATCCTTACAAAGATGTTTTGTAAAATCACACAAATTCAGAGCAGCTGGGTCCTTATTCAACTTTATATTAGTATAAAGGAAGGAACAAAACACTCAGAACCAACCTCAATTTGATCTATGGCCACACACTTCCTCCCTGACCTCAGCCAAAAGTCAAGGATTGATTCTTCAATTCTCAGGTTCTTTTATTACTGTGAAAACGTCTTGGTTTCTCTGTCATGCCCGTCTACCCGATGAGAGGTTTTTTGGTTTTTTGTTTTTTGGCTATATGCATTTCCCTTGGGTTTTGGTGATGATGCTCTCACTTCACACCCTGGTTTCTAAACATCCACTGAAATAGCTTAGAGGAATAATTCTAAGTATTGAATTAATAGCAAAAAGAATGGGAAACTTATCTTCTGAAGAGGATGGAAGACAGAAGAAGTCTTATCAGGCAGGCAGATGGAAACTTTAAGACGAGAGGTTCTTAGGAGGGGACACAAAACACTCCCATCACAGTAATGACTACAGGGTACACTAGTTAAGTGATATTTTAATTCTACATGCCAAACACCATGGCTAGGAACTTTAATAAATACATGACCTCTAATAATCCTTCCTCCTAGTCCATTTTACGGATGACAGTTAAACCATTTGTCTGCCCATAGTCACATGAGCAAAACCTGGATGTGAATTCAGCATTGCCTTATTCCAAAACCTGTGTTCCTTACCTTCCTAACTGTGCTGCCTGGCAGGGACCTGCAGGGTAATATCCATTCAAGCTTGACAGAATTTTTTAAAACTTGTGTGAGTCATCAAGTAGATCGTCTTGAGGTAGGGTTAAACTTTAAAAATAATTTCTGATTTTCTCTCTTCTATCATTACTATCACAGTAGAATAGAAATTGCCTATAATTAAGACATTCGAGGGGCAGGAGGAGTAGGGGATCCTGGGCTCATGTCCTCCCTTGGACACACCAAAGTGTGCACCTACAAGTGGAACAAGTATCTCAGAGTGAACTAAAGACAAGCAGAAAAGATCATACCCAACTAAGGATGGCAGCCAAAGTGAGATATATAGGAGGTGCAGACACAGTTTAGTCAGGACCTGCATGCTTAGTGGGGAGGCCCACAAGTGGGAGGGATATCACAACCACAGAGGCCTCACTGACGAAGGAGGGGTCTGAGCCCCACACCAGTCTCCACTGCTCAGGCGAATGGCACCAATAATAACAAGCTTTGAAAAGCAATGGGGTTTATAGCCAAGGGAGCCAGAGGACAGTAGGAAATAGAGACTCCACTCTTTTTTTTTTTTTATAAAGTGTTTATCTATTTATTTATTTATTTTGAAAGACAGAGCATGTGTATAGGGGAGGGGACAGAGAGAAAAGGAGAGAGAGAATCCCAAGCAAGCTCTGCAGCATGTAGCCCAATGCAGGGCTCCAACACACAAACCGTTGAGATCATGACCTGAGCTAAAATCAAGAGTTGGACCCTTAACTGACTGAGCCACCCAGGCGCCCCCAGGGACTCCACTCTTAAAGAGCATGTGTGCACTCTCACTTGTGTGGAAGCCCAGTGCAGAGGCAGCAGTTTGAAAAGCACCTGGGTTACATGTGAAGGAAGTACTTTCACTAATGGCTGGGGTGTGTGCTAGAGAGACAGGGATCACTTGGAGCATTCCCCAGGGACAGTGGCCCTGGTGGGCACCATTTTGTTCTTGTCAATTCTACCCAGCTGGACCAGCATTGGTGGGCACCATTTCTAATACTTTCTATCTATCGTGCTAGCACCATAACTAGCACCTATGTTATACCCCAGTGTTTCTGGGGAAACATAGCCCCAGTGTTTCTCTGTGAACTCACTCCATCCAACCAACTTGGAGCCCTTCCCAGGAGGCTTACCACCCCACGTCTCCAGCAGGTACTACAGCTCTTCCCAAGCATCCTGCCCTGGGGTGCCAGCCCAGCAAACTAAAATACTTACAACAGGTGTAGCCAGCTGTGCAGGAGGCCTGCCCTGCCTACCAGCCTGGCCATACTGCTGCCATCGGGCATTGCAGTCAGCTCCTGCAGCCAGCCCCACACACATCAGCAAGTCCATATGGATTGGGACTGACCACAACAGGAGGTATACACAGCCCACCCAGGCATCAGTCCTTGGGCACCTGGGTCAGGTGACCAGAGCATGTTAGGCTCCTGGGCCCCACAGGACACCTTCTGCATAAAGCCACTCCTTCAAGACTAATAGATGTAACTGATCTAGTACCACATAGAGAGGTAGGCAAAATGAGGACACAGAGGAGTATGTTGCAATTGAAAGAACAAGATAGAAACTCAGAAAAAAAAACTTAAATGAAACAGAGATAAGCAACCTACCAAATAAGGAATTCCGAGTAATGCTTATGAAGATATTAACTAAAGAGATGAATGGATAAACACAGAACTTCAACAAAGAAACAGAAAACATAAAAAAGAACCATTCAGAGCCGAAGAATAACTGAAATGAAAAATATACTAGAAGGAATCAGCAGCGTATAGGATAATGCACAAGAAGGGATCACTGATCCTAGAAAGATTAGTGGAAATCACCCAACAGAAACAGCACAGAAAGAAATTTAAAAAGCAGGAAAGTTTAAGACTATCCTCTAGGATGACATCAAACATACTAACATTTGCATTGTAGGGACCTAGGAGAAGAGAGAAACAGACAAAACCTATCTGAGGAAATAATGGCTGAAAACCTCCCTAACCTGGTGAAAGAAACCTGTATCTAAGTCCGGAAACTGACAATCCCAAATGAGGTGGACCCAAGAGACCCATATCATGACACTTTACAGAGAATCTTCAAAGTGGTGAGAGAAAACTTGTTATATACAAGGGAACCCATGTAAGACTATCTGCAGATTTTTCAGCATAAACTTTACAGGCCAGAAGGGAGTGGTATTAAAATATTCAAAATACTAAAAGGAAAAAAATATACAACTGAGAATATTGTACCTGGCAAGATTATCATTCCAAATTGAAGATGAAATAAGGAGTTTTCCAGAAAAGCAAAAGCTAAAGACGTTCATCAACACCAAACTGGCGTTCCAATAAATGTTAAAGGGACTTCCTTAAGTGGAAAAGAAAAGGCGGTAATTAGGAATAAGGAAATTATGGGGGAAAAAAAAAAACCCTCTCACTGGTAAAAGTAAACATATAGTAAGGGGAGTGGATCAGCCACTTCCATAGCTAGTATGAAGGTTAAAAGACAAGAAGAGTAAAATCATCTAGACCTACAGTACTTAGTCTGACAGTGCAAACATAAAAGAGATAAAAAAGGTAGTGTTTTAGAACATGCTTGAACTTAAGTGACCATCAACCTAAGAGAGACTGCTGTATACAGAAGATATTATATATGAACTTCCTGGTAACCACAGACCAAATACCTACCATAGGTACACAAAAAATAAAGAGACAGGAAATCAAACATAACACTAGGGGAAGTCACCAAATCACAGGGAAAAGAACAAGAGCAGAAGAAAAGAGCAGGGAACTATCAAAACAACTGGAAACAATGAACGAAGTGGCAATACATACTTACTTATCAATAACTATCTTTTTTAATGTTTATTTCTGAGAGAGAGAGAGAGAGAGAGAGAGCAAGCGTGCCTGAGTGCCCCATGCGGGGCTCCAACTCACAAACTGTGAGACACGACCTGAACTCAAGTCGGATGCTCAATTGACTGAGCCACCCAGGTACCCCTATTAATAACTATGTTAAATAGACTTAATGCTCCGATCAAAAGACACAAAGTAGCTGAATGGATTAAAACAAAAAACAAAAAACAAAAAAGACCCATCTGTGTGAGTCCATGGAAATGGAAAGAAAGTCAGGGAGCAATACTTAAGTCAGACAAAATAGACTTTGAAACAAAGAGTGTAAAAAAAGGACATTACATAATGATAAAGGGATCTATCCAACAAACAGGTATAACACTTGTAAGTATCTGTGCACCCAACCGAAGGTCAGTCACCTAAAGAAACAAAGCAATTACTAACAGACACAAAGGGAGAAGTTGACAATAATCCACTAATAGTAAGGGAGTTTAACACCTTACTTACATCAATAAATAGATCACCCAGACAGAAAATCAGTAAGGAAACACTGGCCTTAAATGACACATTAGACCAGATGGACTTAACAGACAGATACAGAACGCTCCATCCAACACCAGAAGAATATGTATTCTTTTCAATTTCACATGGAATATTCTCTAGGATAGATCACCTGTTAGGCTACAAAACAAGACGCAATAAATTTTAAAAGACTGAATCATAAAAAGCGTCTTTTCACAATGGTAGGAAACTAGAAATCAATTATAAGAAGAAAAGTGCAAAAAAACCCACAAACCCATGGAGGCTGAACAACATGGTACTCAACAACCAATGAATCAAAGAAAAAAATCAAAGAAAAAATAAAAAACATCTTGAGACAAATGAAAATGGAAATACAGCAGTCCAAAATCTATGGTCACAACAAAAGCAGATCTAAAATGTATATAGCAATACAGGACTACTTCAAGAAAAATTTCAAATAAACAATCTCACTTTACGCATGAAGGAAATAAAATCAAAAGAACAAATGAAGCCCTAAGTTAGTAGAAGAAAGAAAATATATTAAAGATCAGAGTGGATATAAATGAAATAGGGACAAAAAAGCAATAGAAAGAACAATGTGGGGTGCCTGGGTGGCTCAGGTGGTTAAGTCTCCAACTGTTGATCTTAGCTCAGGTCTTGATCTCAGGTCATGAGTTCAAGCCCCGCATTGGGCTCTACACTGGACATGCAGCCTATTTGATGACTTTTAGCCAGCATTATCAACATCAAAAAAAAAAAAAAAAAAAAAAAAGAGTGGAGGGCCCAAATAAAATCAGAAATGAAAGACGGTATGTTACAACCAATACCATAAAAATACAAGGGATCATATAATAAGAGTTCTACAAACAATCATATGCTAACAAACGGGATAGCCTAGAAATGTTAAGTCCTTAGAAACAATCTTCTAAGACTCAGTTAAGAAGAAATAGAAAACTTGAACAGATCAACCAATGGTAACAAAATTGTTGGGAGGTTTTGATTATTGGTTCAAACAGAAGTCCAGAACAAGACAGCTACACAGGTGAATTCTACCAAATATTTACAGAAGAGGTAATACCTATTCTCAAACTCCTACAGAATACTGAAGAGGAAGAAATGCTTCCAAACTCATTCTATGAGGCAAGCATTATGCTGATCCCAAAACCAGAGATACTACAAAAAAGGAAAATTGGAGGCCAGTATTCCAGATGAACTTTGATTCAAAATCACCAACAAAATATTAGCAAACCTAACTCAATAATACATTAAAAGGATCGTACACCATGACCAAGTGGGAATTACTCCAGGGATGCAAGGATGGTTTCAGTGTCTGCAAATCAATGTGATACACCACATTAACAACAACAACAGGATAAAAATCATATAATCATCTCAGTTGATGCAGAATAACTGTTTGATAAAATTCAACATCCACTTATAATAAAAATTCTCAAAAAAGTAAGTATAGAATAAAGATGCCTCAACATAAAAGGCCATACATGATAAACCCACACCTAGCATCATACTCAACAGTGAAAAGCTTAAAGCTTTCCTATAAGATCAGGAACAAGATAAGGATACCCAGTGTTACTACTTTTATTCAACGCAGTAATGGAAATCCTAGAGACAGCAATTAGACGAGAAAAGAGAATTAAAGGCAAGCAAATTGGAAAAGAAGTAAAACTGTAAAACTATCTGCAGACAACATGAAACTACATATAGAAAACCCTAAAGGCTCCACCGAAAAGCTAATCAGAGCTTATAATAAGTGAATTCAATAAAGTTGCAGGATAGAGAATTAATATACATAAATCTGTTGCATTTCTATATACTTCTTAAACAAGAAAATAATCCCATTGACAATTGTATCAAAATGAATAAATTACCTAGGAATAAATTTAATCAAGGAGGGGAAAGGCCTATATGTTGAAAACTGTAAGACACTGATTATGGAAATTGAATATGTCATGACATAAATTGGAAGATATATGGCGCTTATATCCTGGAAGAATTAATATTTAGTTAAAATGCCCATACTACCCAAAACAATGCAATGCAATCCCTATCAAAATATCAATAGCATTTTTCATAGAACTAGTACCACCTAATCCTAAAATTTGTATGGAACCACAAAAGACCCCAAGTAACTAAAGCAACTTTGAGAAAGACCAAAGCTGGAGGTATCTTGCTGCCTGATTTCAAAGTATACTACAAAGCTGTTGTAATCAAAACAGTATGGTTCTGGCACAAAAACAGACACACAGATTAATGGAATACAAAAGAGAGCTCAGAAATAAACCCGATGCTTATACTGTCAATTAATTTATGACAAGGGAGGCAAGGGACAAAAGATAATCTGTTCAGTAAATGGTATTAGGAAAACTGAACGGCAGGCGAAACCATGAAAGCAGACCACTTTCTTACATTATACCCCAAAATAAACTCAAAATGGATTAAAGACTTAAACGTAAAAACAGAAACCATGAAATTCATAGAAGAAAACATAAGCAGTAAGCTCTTGGGCATCAGTCTGAGCAACATTTCTTTGGATTTGTCTCCTCAGGCACATGGAACTGAAGCAAATAGAAACAAATGGTACTATGTGAAACAAATCCTTAGGCACAGTGAAGGCAACACAAAGACAAAAGTAAACAAAACAAAGACAGCCTACTGTATGGGAGAAGGTATTTGTAAATGATACACCTGATAATGGGTTAATATCCAAAATATATAAAGAACTGACACAACTCCGTATGAAAAACCAAACAATCCAATTTAAAATGGATTCAGAGGACATGAATAGGCATTCTTCCAAAGAAAACATACACATAGCCAACAGACACATAAAAAGATGCTCAACATCACTCACAGTTAGGGAAACAAGCCAAAACCACAATCAGATATTGCCTTACACCTATCAGTTTGGCTATTAAAAAAGACAAGAAATAAGTGTTGGCAAGGATGTAGAGAAAGGACAACCCTGGGACTCAGCTGTCGGGCATGCAAGATGGTGCAGCTACTGTGGAAAACAGTATGGAGGTTCCTCAGAAAGTTAAAACCAGAGTGACCACATGATCCAGCAATTTCACTTCTGAGTATTTATCTAGAAAAAAAAATGAAAATGCTATTTCAAAAAGATATAGACACCCATGTTCACTGCAACATTATTCACCATAGCCAAGATACGGGAGCAAACTAAGTGTGCAATGATAGATGAATGAATAAAGAGGCTGTGGTGTATGTATATATGATGGAATATTACTCAGCTATAAAAAGAATGGAATCTTGCAATTTCCAACAACATGGATGAAACTGCTGATTACTATGCTAAGTGAAACAAGTCAAGGAAAAGACAAACACTATATGGTCTCATTTATATGCAGAATCTAAAAACCAGAATGAACAAACAAGACAGAAACAGATTCATACAGAGAATAATCTGATGGTTGCCAGAGGGGCGGAAGGTAGGCACATGGGCAAAATAGGGGAAGGGGATTAGGAGACACAAAATTCAAGTTATAAATAAGATAGGGGGATGCAATGTACGGCATAGAGAATATACTTAATAATATTGTAACAACTCTGTGTGGTGACAGATGGCAGTTAGATATATCTTGGTGATCAGTTCAAAATGTATATAAACATTAAATCACTATGTTGTATATTTGAAACTGACATAATATTGTGTTCTAACTATAATTCAATTTTTAAACTATGTTTATTCATTTATTTTTGAGAGAGAGAGCCACAGCACGAGCAGGGAGGGGCAGGAGACACAGAATCTGAAGCAGGCTCCAGATTCTGTGCTGACAGCTCAGAATTCATGAACTGTGAGATCATGACTTGAGCTGAAGACGGACACTTAACCGACTAAGCCACCCAGGTGCCCCTATAATTCAATTAAAACATTTTTTTTAATGTTTATTTCTGAGAGAGAGAGAGACAAAACATGAGTGTGGGAGGCGCAGAGAGAAAGGGAGACACAGAATCCAAAGAGGCTCCAGGCTCTGAGCTGTCAGCACTGAGCCCGACGCAGGGCTTGATTCGAACTCACAAAGTGTGAGGTCATGACCTGAGCCGGATTAGGAGGCTCAACCGACTGAGCCACCCAAACGCCCCTATAATTCAATTTTTAAATTTCTAAATAATTCCACATTACCTCCACTTTTTTAGATTCTAGTTGCATTAATTTAAATCTCCAATTAGCATATTCACATTCCAAATTGTTAAGATACTGTAACAGTAACCATTAAAGACTAAATTACCTGGCAAAATATTAAAAAATATGAAAATAGAAACAGAAGTGTTTTATATATTTGCAACCATGTATGAAAAATATGAAAATGATATGGGGCGCTTGGGTGGCTCAGTCGGTTGAGCCTCCCAATTCGGCTCAGGTCATGATCTCACAGTTTCTGAGTTTGAGCCCCATGTCGGGCTCTGTGCTAACAGCTCAGAGCCTGGAGCCTGGTTCGGATTCTGTGTCTCCCTCTCTGTGTGCCCTACCCCCCGCTCACACTCTCTCTCTCTCTCTCTCTCCTTCAAAAATAAACATTAAAAAAATTTTAGAAAATGATAGAAATAGGAATGTTTTGCATATTTATAATACCATTCTTGCCCTCGGAGGAGTTTTGAAAACATTATGTTTTAACTTAAATATAGGAGACCTTAGACTGAGATATATTTCATTTTGTCCCAGGACACTGCTCCATCAAAGTATCCTGTTGGAGATACATGATGTCATAAATAGTAATTATCGTAGTTTTTGGCAAATGAGTAAGAGTTGCTTTTAGTAAAATGAACTTGTTATTACACTGCCTTAACTAGAAAGGTGCTATCTAGTCACACTACCACTTTTATAGATGGAAGGTTTATATCTATTGGCTAGGAGAAATTATGGGTGTAAATTAAATTGTCAACCAATGTTTAAAAGACAAAACCAAAAAAACTGTAATTATTCAATTTAAGAGCACTAAAATATTGTAATTATATATTTAATTCAAGTTATATAATAACAGCTACTACTTATTTAGTACTTTTTAGGTGCTAGGCACTTTTGATATACATGGTTTATAATCTTCATCACTATCCTGAAAGATCTCGCTAATCCCATTTTATAGATGCAGAAATTAAGATTCACAAATGTAGAGAATTAGTCCCAGGGCCCTATAAAATACTAATGAAAGGGAAAGTCTAAGTTTTCAGGATTCCAAGTCTACTACTTTTTTTAGCGCATACCAGTAATAACTTTTGGGCTAACTATATGGTAGATTAAATTAGAGCATTAACATGTTGGAGCCCCTGTTTCATAGAAACTAATGTCCAGTGAGGCCCAAAATAACAGTTATCCTAGATCTAGGATTAGTACTTTGCACCAATAGCCATTTATTATCTATGTATCTTGCGTTCTCCACATACAGATAACAAGACTGACTACATTTTTTAAAATACATGTGAATTGTTTAAATTCTGTACTTTCCTTACATCGAGAAAACCCCTTTGTATATTATACAATTACATGAGTCAAAACAAACTAAACGAAAAACATACTGGGGTAGTGCACATCGTGTATAGGTACACCAATTTAAACATATTTGTAAGACATGTATTTTCTCAACAAAATTTTATAAAAACAGTGAGGAGCAACATAAGCTATCACGTAGTTCCACTTTTGCTAATGTTAGCAATAAAAAAACCAGCAAGCTTTGGTTTTCCACAGTCCAACTAAGTGTAGATTACTGTAGTTTATTCTAGAATATTCATTAGAAAAATAAGTTCTGTTTCTTTTAAAATGGTATCTTCTAACATTTTAGAAGCTATATAGGAATGGAAAAGAAACTTTGAAAGCAAGTGATGACATGATGTTTGTTGTAAAGTCTTGGGGATATTTGGAATGTAAAAATTTCAAGGGCACAAGCAGCACTTTTTGGAGGATGGATAAATGGTAACTACTGCAGTGGGAAATTTGCACTCTGGAAGCTTTGAAACTGATAAGCATTTATGATCAAATAATACTAGTTCTATTTATAAAATAATTTGCAGATTGAAAAACAACACCAATACTGTATTCTCTCAAATTTCTCTTAAATGCTCTGTCAAAGTTTGTATTTTCACAGAAGTGTTAAATCGTTATTTTAACGAAACCAAATCCCTTGCTTCCAAGAACTCGAATGTGAATAGTCAGCCATTAAGAAAGCACCTTAAAGTTGAGTTCTTATGTAAGCAGTCGGTTGTGTATGCAGGAAACAGAACCTGCTGAATACCACGCAGATTTGACATTCCCGTCAAAGGACAGCTCCAAAGTCTAAGAGAAACGCAACTTCTGAAACTAAAGTCCTCAGTTTAAAGTATCTAAGTAGTTTTCAGACTTGTTAACTTCAATGAAATCATCACTTCAAACAGCTTCACAATTCAACCAACAGGGAAATGGCCAGGTTTTGAGGAAGGCAGGGGAGAAAGCGAACCCATACAAACAATGACTTTGACAAAATTTTCACACAGTTTAAAGCAAAACACACAAAAAAATCTATCTGCCAAAAACATCAATCACAAAATTGATAAAGTCATTAATTTATAGCATAAATATCTGACAATTCTGAACTGAGGGTTCCATTGTTGATAAAGGATTGTGGAATCCTGAAAGCTGACATGTTGTAGAGCAGTAAACAACACGTCACAATGTGGACCGTTGACTGTTGGTTAAGTAGATAATCAATGCGTGAGCTGAGCTGAATCAGGCTTATTTTAAGACTATTTGGACACCCTGAGTGTTCATTTTGGTTTCTGTACTTTGTCTAAAAGCCACAGAGTGAACTTTAACACCCGAGCCATAAGAAGTAAAAGTACTGAGAGCAAGATGTTATAGCCAATCTCTTGAAATTAAATGGAGGTGGTTGGCAAAAGTATGCCTAGTTAGCTGGAATAAGAAATCGGCACCTCTCTCAAAAAAGGGGACAAACGGGCACACACGAATAGTAGTTGAGAACATCTGTTTGAAATTTTAATTTTTCTCACAGTGCTCCAAAAGAGTGAAACAAAATAAAGTATAACTTTTTGTGATTTCTAAAATGTAGTATAAACCCTACACCTGTAAAGAATGAGAAACAGCCACTAAGGGAAACTTACAAGACAGAAAACAAGGAGGGTTCACACTTGGTTGCCACTGTAGTGGGTAGCTGACATGACTCAACGACTGTTTATGGGCCTGAGGCTCTCATTTGGGATAGGAAGCCATTCCCTTCTCTCCCTGCTAGAATGTTACCTACGAAGACAGCTCTAGATGTGGGCTGCCCCATTTTTCAGTCATGGGGAAAAGAATGTAATTATTGTTACCATACTGGGGAAAGCTCATTACGATGTCGATAAAGACCCAACTATTTCTGTCCTGGTTCATTTCTTTATCTCTAATCCATCACCAACTCCAAGATCATTGTTTTATAGTCCCTTAGAAATATACAAGTAGATATAATAGAAAAGTAATCTGGCAAATAAAACAAACACAAAATATTTTTTAAATCATAAAATAAATAGTTAGAAAATTTAGAAAACACTAGCAAACTTAAATTAGAAAATAAAACCATCATACTTTTATCAGAAAAAAACAGGAAATACTTTTATATATATCTTTAATCTTTTAAAAAATTATATATATTTATTCTGGGTATAGTATTCTACATAACTCTTTTGTATCCGGCTTTTTGTAAGTGAGGCACTGTGCATTTGTTGTTCATTACTTAACAACATTTTGAGAAGATTTCCTGTGTCAATAGTTTATCTCTTATTACATGATTCTTTGATGGTTACAAAATACTCAGCAGTAACTTCAGCATTCCCTCATTATTGGCTATTCTTTGTTCCTGTTTTTTTTTTTCACTATAATAAATTTGCATAAACCTTTGCAAACATTTTTGATTATTACTTAAGTTAAAATCTTAAAAAGACAAGGAAAGCCAATAGACAGTTTTAGGACTTTCCATACATACTGTTAAACTGCTCACCCCACCTTGGTTCAGAAAAGGAGATACATGCATTTTCCCACATTTGTTCCTCACAGAAAACACATCTGGTCAACTATCACTTGATGAACACTATTTCCCTACTGGGGTGTTGGTCCTCTTTGGATTTATAAGAACATTTTGGACATTAAGTATTTCAACACTTAGTCCAATGAGGACATATCTACAAAGCCCTGAATTTTAAATCAAATTTTAAAATATTTCAAGTCTGATGAAATAGCCCGTGTTGTTCAGAGCCCTTAATTATATTGCTCGCGTGATACTTCTTTTAGCCACATTACTGCTTCAAGCGTTATGTGAGTATGAAAACACAATGACCAGCCACATGTAGTTCTGCTTAAAGATGGTGCCTGTAACACATGCTTTAATTTCAGCTTCCTCTGGGAAGTAAAACGAGAGTAATGACATTTGTTTTCCAAGGCATGAACCTCTAAGACTTCAGACAACAAGAGAAGTGGTGTTTTGTCAGCTAAAGCACAATAACACAGGAGGAAAAAAGAGAGATGATAACTAGCAAAATTTTACACTGGAATGAGCATTCTGGGGTCTATTAAGTTACCAGGGGGGAAAGCTAAGAAGCAACCTAATAGGACCATTTTCAAAAGGCTGAGAAATTGGGGATAAAGGTAGGGGTCAAAATCAGGGGGAATGGTTCAAAGTCTGCTTAAGAACATTTACAGGTTTCTTTTTATAGAAATGACAGGCCAGGTTATGGGGGGCAACGTGCCTGTCAAAATTGAAATGTTAGCTAAAAAATGTATTTGAAAAATCCTTAAAAGCACCAATGTGCTGACAAAATGACAGGGTTTTAGGCTAAAATTGAAGGGAAAGGACCCTAGCCACCTGTGCTCTGATAATATTCACAAATTTAGACAAAAGTAGCTTTCAAATAAAAGGAAAGAAAACCCATTGGAAACACGGACAAAAATTATACAGCTATTTTAGGAACTAGAACTCCAAATGGCCAATAAACATACAAAAAGTTATTCAGCTTCATTAGTGATCAGGGAAATGCAAACTGAAACCACCACGCAATATCATTACACACCCACCAGACTGGCATAAATTAAACATTTGACACTAAAACGTGTCTGAGTTTATTTTTTTTTTTAATTTTTTTTTCAACATTTATTTATTTTTGGGACAGAGAGAGACAGAGCATGAACGGGGGAAGGGCAGAGAGGGAGGGAGACACAGAATCAGAAACAGGCTCCAGGCTCTGAGCCATCAGCCCAGAGCCTGACGCGGGGCTCGAACTCACGGACCGCGAGATCGTGACCTGGCTGAAGTCGGACGCTTAACCGACTGCGCCACCCAGGCGCCCCTAACGTGTCTGAGTTTAAAGAGCACATCACCCTGGAAGACCGTGCAGCATTATCCAGTAACAGGCAAGACGAGAATATCCTGCGATCCAGCAGCAACACTTGACATACACTTAAAGAAACGTATACTCTTTAGGAAAGTGATGTGTAGATACAGTAAAATGTGTTAGAATGACAGTTTTTGTAGTAAACCAAAACTAGAGACTAAGTCAAGTGTTCAAAACAATGGGAAGGATGTATCAACAGTGGTACAACTGTATAGAGCAGTGCACTACAGTTATATATAATAACAGGGATGAACTGTACGGGTAGAGGGAAAGCAACAAGATACAAAACAATACATACAGTTTATTTCATTTCTATTCTATTTATTAAACTTCAAAGCACGAGAAGTAAGCTCCGGTGTTTAAGGATGTATATACAGGTGGTAAGGAAAGCAAGAAAATGATTATTCAGTCAGTATAGTGGTTACCTCTGAGAAGGGGGAGCAAAATGGGACCGCAATGTTGCAAGGTCACACTGGAGGCCTCCGTGGTGCTACCACGTGATATGAATAGTTACAAGAGTGCTAGCTTTGTAATTATTCATTCAATTGTGTGTGTAGGTTATTCTTATGTATTGCTTTGTGTCACAAGTAAAGAGTTTTCTTGACTCTAAAAAAACCAATAGGAAAACAAGCAGATAGCTCATCCCTACATTACCTTTCCTTTTCCAGTCACTTATGATTTCCTATACTGGTCCTCTAACTTTCTTATTTTCTCTCCTATATTCCACCTGTGTGTCTTTCTGCTCTTATTTCTGGGTAATTTTCTTACTTTTACTTCCCAACCCTTCTACTGAGCTTTTCATTCATGCTATAACCTTTTTAATTTCTCATAGTTTGGTTTCACTCCCTGAAAATTCCCTTTATATGTTTATTTTTTCTTGTCCTCCCTCACCTTTCCCTGAAATTCCCTTTTTTAAACACCTTACTCTTATTTGGTGGATACACTATTTTTCTTATCTCTAAGCATAGCAACAGTAGGTTTGGGAGAAATTCCTTCTCTCTGCATATTTTCTACTGCCTCCAAGGTGGGTTCTTCTATTTTTTGTTTTGATCTTTCATTAGAAGCTATCCTTCCTTTCACCCTATCCATCCCCTTCTTCTAGGCAGAAGGCTGGAGACCTCTCTCTGGGAAGAGCAAAGCAGAAGGACCCTGGACAAGAATGCCAGACACAGTTGAGGGTAGAGGTATCTTTTAAAAAACAGGAGGATTAAGTGAGCTGTTCTATATCCAGTATCAATGTAATTCATGTGGCCTGAGGAAGAGAGAGGAAGAAAAGACTGAGGGAAAATTAAGAGTACTTCAAAGACCTGAGAGACAATAATAAACCGCCCCACATATGTGCAAATGAAGTTCCAGCCGAAGACTGTGAGAAAGGAGCAGGCAGATATTAAAAACAAAAAACAAAACAAAAAACTAAAAGGAAATTAGAATCCATGAATTCAGCATGGTCACTGGGCACAATCTTAAAAAAAAAAAAAAATCAACCTTCCTTCTAGATACCGCAAACAATTCAAAAATGATATTTCCTGTCATTCATGATAGCAGCAAAACACAAACACATATACACGTAAAAAGGAATAAATGGGGGGAGGGAAGGCATGCAAGAGCTCTGAGGGAAAACATAAAACACTGAAATTAGGTAACGAAGATCTAAGCAAATGGAGAGACAGCCAACATTAGTTTTGCCCATTCTTCCCCGACCTGCAAATTCTATTACTGGTTATGATCCCAACAGGCTTTTTTGTGTACAGAAACCGACAGGCTGCTTCTAAAATTTACGGGAAATTGCCAAGACAGAGAAGATCTTAAAGTTTGGCTCTGTCTTCTGGGGGAGGTCTAAATGTCTTGAAAGATGGTATCATTCCTTTACCAAATATGTTAGAGTACCAGGCATTAAATATATACAATGAATGCAGCTCATCCATGAAAACAGCAACAATTCTGGGGCACCCGGGTGGCCTCAAACAGTTAAAGGGGCTGACTTCAGCTCAGGTCACGATCTCACGGCTCATGAGTTCCAGCCGCATGTCAGTCTCTGTACTGACAGCTCAGAACCTGGAGCCTGCTTCGGATTCTGAGAGTCCCTCTCTCTCTGCCCCTCCCCTGCTCGCATGCTCATTTTCCCTCTCTCTCAAAAATAAATAAAAACATTAAAAAAAATAAGAAAAACTGAAACAATTCTTCAACCTGTGGGCATAAGCAAACTCTTCTTTTGGATGTTTTTATATACGCTCTTAGAGTTTCAAAATAATAACCTATATTCCTTGGTTTGTTCAAAAGCCTGAAATATATTAAACAAGTCACTGCTCCAAAGAACCAGCAAGTGAATAAAGGAATGTTAAAGGAAAACCAACCAGCTTAAAAAAAAAACTTTTTTCTTTGCCAAAGGCTTAGTTCGATGTGTTAACTCAGAATTACAGGTATTCTCTGATGTATGAGGTTCTCATTTGAGTACTTTTAAAAATTGAAGGTAAATATTCTGATGCCTTACAGCAAAACGAGAAGCTTTACTTAAGCAGTCATTAGGACAATAACGAGTTGGAGAAGAAGAGGTGAAAACAGAAGTCAATACTCGGCAATCAGAATGCGGGGGGTGGGGGAGGGAACGAAAGTAGAAAGAACTATATCCACCATTGGTCTTTCTGGGGTCATCTATATACACTGTTCACAACTGCCCTGAGGACCAGGACTTCCCCATGTGAGAAGTCAAGTCTTCTAGTTGCCAGAACTCTTTTGACAAAACACATGCATCACATCCTTTAGTTTTTGCCTCTAGTTATTTTGTTTTACAATTAGAATCTTAATAGTAAAAGGACATTAAATATTTAGTATAAGCCTGTTCTTAAATATTCTTAGATAATTTATTCTTTCATTATTCAAGTAGAAAGAAAAGATCTATTTCAAACAAATTGTGACAATACAGAATTATTCAGTGTGCGCGACAGGTAACATATGCAAATGCCCTCAATTTTTATTATGAATTGGACTGAAACGTTACTTCTATGGGCTTGACGTGAATCAAGTTTGTGGCAAAGAAAACACAGAGAAGGAAGAGGGGAAAAATGAATGCCTTTCATCACATCATGTCCTGGCTCACATCCATTTGATGCCTGTCCAGGATGACGTGATTGTTGAGTCATACGCTATTCCACTGACGCTGTGTTCAAAATGACAAACTGGTCTCTCAGACCTTCAACCGGAATCCAGAACAGCCACAGTCAAAACATTATGAATAACAAAAAGGTGCCATGCAGGTGTTCCACAGGGGGGAAAAAAGCCTGAAACATACTATGTTTCAAGAATAACAGAACTTCTTTCCTTGTCATTACCTCACTTAATTTGTTAATTAATTTACAATTGATTGTTGCTGACTTCCATTTAATATGTGTCAGACACTGAATCAAATGCTGTATCACAATTATTTTGGTTACTTTCATCCTGGAGACATCTCTGAGAATGGGTTCTGTTACCATCCCCACTCTCAGGATAAGGAAAGAAGTGCAGGGTGGCAGCTCACAGAGAATGAGAATCCAGATTCTCAGACCTCTGGCAGAGGAGTTTCTTGACGGGATTCTGTTGCTGCTCCTTACTTTGATGACATATGGGTAACATTTCCTGTGGATACACTTTGAGGAGGTGGAAAAGCCATCAAAAGGCTCACAGCAGTAAGAGAAAATGTTAGCAGAAACCACAAGAAGGAGATGCTCCAAAATGTTTGCAGAAGGAACATGAATGTCCTGAGCGAGGAAGGAAGGATGGTAAACTAAGTTCTCAACCAAGACCTAGGAAATGTGCTGTGTACTTAGGATTGTAATTTTAAGATGGACAGACACAAGTTAGGTTTTCATAAGGCTTCTACAGTCCATTATAGGAGAGACATACAAGGATATGGGCAGTTATAATACACTGATCACACTGCCATGGGAGAATACGGAAGGGTCTTTAGGTAGAGACAGCAATCAGGCAAGTCTACCTGGAGGAGATGGCATCAAATGCCAAACACTGGAAAGCTAAGCAAGAGAGGGAAGTTGAGGGAGACAGGATAACATGTACAGAGGGGTTTTGGTACACAGAGTAAGCTCTTCTGGGAAACTGAAAGGCACCAGAATAGGACCAACAAAAATATTAAAGAACATCAGAAAATTTTGTCCAACCAAGGTTCCAAAGTGACCTTTCAGTCATAGGTTAAACTTATAAGGTGCAAATTTAAGACAGCATCTAGGGAAGGGAAGGTAATAAAATAGAAATTTTAGTAACACAGTGGTCCTAGCGCTATTTAGAATAGCACAGCATTCTAGTGCCCAGCAGACCCCCACCTCCACCCCACACTGACTAGAAATGGGCAACCAGAGAGACTTCAGATGTCCTACCACCGGCTCACTGGGGGACCACCAAGAGCTCACTCAGCATCCCTAGACTTCAAGATCCCTCTCCGGTTAATCCTAAGATAAAGACACATTGCAGGGGACAGGATGCTGGACCTGGTAATTTTCTCAGGATTCTTTTAGTTCTAACATCCATGGTTCTCTAACTCAGTTACATGATGGCACATAACCAGGGACAACGACAATAACATGAGAACCAGTAACAGTAGCGAACACAACACGAACGACATGGGCATGAAATGCACGGTACCACTCAAGCATATTTTTTTCAATAAGTTCGTGTGAAAGTTTTTGGAGATTCACAACAATTTAAAGAAACATGGAGATGAACTGTAGGGTTTACAAATATCAAAACAATTCAGAAAAAGGGATGTCATGAATGCATAAAACATATGTAAATACCAGCCTATTTTATCATTTACTACCATAAAATATAGACAAATCATAACAAGTTCAAATTTCTCAAATTTGAGAAATACGCACATGTGGACTTACAGCTCACACATGGTACCAATGACAGTCGAGAGAAATGCAAACAAATGCAAAGATACCGTATTCAATCATAACTGCATGAAATTAACTGTAATTCATACTGTACTACCGTAATAATTTCACAGCCGCCTCATTTTGCTATTATCGTCCTAAAACACCATGTGCCACCCATCATCTCTATGTGAGAAGCTCATCTCTCCAATAAACCGTGTGTCACAGTAGCAAGTGAGGTCTTGTGGTTCCCACGTATTTTTCATCGTGGTTTGTACAATACTGTAAACCTTGAATAACATCACAGAACCCATAGAGTACCACTAGCGATGCTGGAAGTGCTCCCAGGAAGCAGAAAAAGCCAGACATTGTAAGAAAAGTTGGGGACGCCTGGGTGGCTCAGTCAGTTAAGCTTCCAACTCTTGATTTCAACTCAGGTCATGATCTCACGGTTTGTGAGATCGAGCCCCACGTTGGGCTCTGCACTGACAGCAAGAAGCTTGCTTGGAATTCTCTCTCCCCCCGCCTCTGCCACTTCCCCACTTGTACGCTCTCTCAAAATAAATAAATTAAAAAAAAAAAAAAAGAAAAAGTGGAACTGCTGAACTATAGATTGAGGTCTACAGCTGTGGTTGCCTACCATTTCAATACATGCGAGTTCGGCATTAAGGACCACTGAAAAAAAAAAAAAGAAAAAAGACAAGGCAAGGAAATTCATGAAGCTATCACTGCAGCTACTTCAGCGGGCACAAAAACCTTGTACTTTTTATGAAAGTGCCTTTTTATCTCATGTTGAAATGCAGCTTTTATGTAGGTTCAGGATTGCTACAATAAAGACATACCTATAGACCCCATTATGGTTCTGGAAAAAGTAAAGTCATTATACGACAACTTAGAGCAAAAGGAAGGTGAGGGATTTAAAACTAGAGAATATATATATATACAATGGAATACTACCTGGCAAGGAGAAAGAACGAATTCCTGCCATTTGCAGCAATGCGGATGGTACTGTAAGGTATTATGCTAAGTGAAATAAGTCAGTCAGAGAAGGACAGATATCGTATGTTTTCACTCATATGTGGATCTTGAAAAACTTAACAGAAGACCATGGGGGAAGGGAAGGGGGAAAAAAAAGTTACAAACAGAGAGGGAGGGAGGCAAACCATAAGAGACTTAAATACAGAGAACAAACTGAGGGTGGATGGGGGGTGGGGGAGAGGGGAAAGCGGGTGATGGGCATTGAGGAGGGCACCTGTGGGGATGAGCACTGGGTGTTGTATGGAAACCAATTTGAAAATAAATTATATTAAAAAATAAAAAATAGTTAAAAAAAAAACTAGATAATTTAATGCCAGCAAAGGATGGTTTGATAATTTTAGAAAGAGGTTTGGCTTAAAAAATGTCCGGATAACAGAAGAAGCAACTTCTGCTGACCAAAAGTCAACAGACAAGTTCCCAGCACCATTAAGAAAATCAATAAGAAGAAAGGGTGTCTGCCTGAACAGGTTTTTATTGCAGACAAAAGTGTCCTATTCTGGAAGAAAATGCCAAAAAGGAAATGTACTAGTAAGGAAGAGAAGCGAGCATAGAGGATGTGAGGCAGGAAGGGGCAGGCCAATTCTACTGTTTGGTACAAATGCAGGGGGGTTTATGATCAGAGCTGCCCTTATCTATGCCAAGCCCCAAGCCTTGAAGCAAGAAGATAAACACCAGCAGCCAGTCTTTTGGCTGTGTAATAAGGAGGGCCTGGACAATGAGAACCCTTTTTCCTGGATTTGTTCCACTGATGCTTTGTCCCTGTAGTCAGGAAGTACACCTTGACAGTAGGAACAGCCTCTTAAAGTTCTCTGTATACTGGACAATGCCCCTGGTCTCCCACAATCTCATCAGTTCAACATCAAAGATGCCTAAGTGGTGTACCTGCTCCAAACACAGTAACTCTAATCCAGCCTCCATATCAGGGAGTCATAAGGACCTCTGAAGCTGATTACACAAGATACTTTATGGAAAGAATTGTCAACACTGTGGGAGAGAACCCTGACAGAGAGATCACGACTCTTGTCAGTCTGGAGGACACCACGGAGGATGGCATCGTTGTTACAGAAAAAGCCGTGAGAGCCATCAAGCCCAAAACGATAAATTCTGGCTGAAGAAAACTGGGGTCCAGATGTTGTTATGCCTGACTTCACAGGATTTATGACAGAGCCAGTCAAGGAAAAAAATCATGAAAGAAATGGTGGACATGGGGATATGGGGGGGGGGGGGAAGGAGGGGATGAAGGGTTTCAAGATATGGATATTGCAGAAGTTCAAGAGCTAACAGCAGAGGAATTAACAGAAGACAACTTGCTGGAGATGAGTGTTTCCAAACCAGTGCCAGACAGTGAGGCAGAAGACACAGAAGGAGCAGTGCCAGAAAGCAGACGGATGTTAGACAATCTGGCCGAAGCATCCTGATGATTCAAGACTGCTTTGAACTTCTACGACAAGGACCCTTCCATGATATGAGCACTGACACTAAAACAAGTGGTGGAAGATGGGCTGGTATCACAAAGAAACATTTACCGATAAATGAAAAAGCAGAAGAGCCAGACAGAAATTATGAGGTATTTCCGGAAAGTTACACCAAGTGTGCCACGTCTCCTGCCTCCCCTTCTGCCTCCTCTGCCCGAGACAGCAAGACCAACCCCTCTCCCCCTCCTCAGCCTACTGAACATAAAAACAACAAGGATCAAGAATGTTATGGTGATCCACTTCTGCTTAATAAATAGGAAACAGTCATCAGGCCGCACAGTTAATAAGCTTATCTGTTGTGCCTGTGAGTGTCCTGGTGTGGAAAAATCTAGTAACTGTGCGTCAAGAACTGGAGGACAGGTTTCTGCAACATCATCATCACCACCTAAGTACTCAGTGTGGAGAACATCACATGTAAGACCTGTATGGAATTGGTTAGCCTATCCTTACATATAGGCATTAGGCGAGGGATACTTTTTTAAGATGTATTCGAAAGAGAGAGAGAAAGCACGAGTGGGGGAGGGCCACAGAGAGAGAGAGGAGTGAAAGAATCCCAAACAGGCTCCCCACTGTCCATGCACTGTCCAACACGCGGCTCGATCTCACAAACCTTGAGATCATGACCTGAGCTGACATCAGGTCAGAAGCTTAACCAAGTGAGCCACCCAGGCGCCCTGGCAAGTGATGTTTAATATACAATTAACAATGTGTTAGTTCTGTTACTATTTTATAGCTTTGCTTTCAAAGAACAGCATTAACATACAGTATGTGTCTGTCTCTTTCTCTCTTGCCATCAGAGAAATAGAATATGAGCCTATCATACAAATTTTTTTTAATGTAACGTTTCCAATACTGTGTTATGAATATGACTGTGATACTAAATGCCACTAAAATTTTACAACCAGTCATTCATTAGTGTGTAGGCTAGCCTACCATGAAGCAATCTTATCAATTACGCTGGCCTACTATAAAGACATCACATTGTTGCTTCTTCATTACCAATGCACTAATTATGATACATGTAAAGAAGCATGAATTTCTTTTTTTTCACATTAACTTTTCATTTTTATCGTGTAGTGTTAGTAACATATAAAACACCTACCTTGTTCTGTATCATGTAAGACAGTACTGACGTAGGTAGTGACAAATGATTCATCTTGTAAACAGATGATGTACACTTATGATATTGATAAATACAGGATGATATTGTAAATATGTTTTCTTAATTGTTAAAGATTTTATTTTTAAGTAATCTCTACATCCCATGTGGGGCTTGAACCTACAACCCCAAGATCAAGTCACATCCTTTTGATTTATAAAAAGTGGCTTATGCTTTATTTACCTTTATAAATCAGTAATTTTAGGCTAGCATTTTTCTAAATTATAGTTTTATGATGCTCTTGAAGACAAACACGAGCAATCTTTAAATTACTTTCCTGTGATATAGTACTTAGCATTTAAATATTATATTTTGCTACTTCTCATTTGGGGAATCCAGGCTTTAAGCAGACTAAGATAAATTAGACATGAAAGAAAGAAAAGCAGACTCCTGACACAGTCTTCTACATCTGTAATTGTATAAAACTCTGGTTTTCTCTAACATGAACTCATTTCTTTTTTTTTTTTTTTTCTTTTTCTTTTTAGAGAGAGAGCACATGGGTGAGGGGAGGAGAGAGGCAAAGGGGTAGAGAGAGAAACAGAGAATCTTAAGCAGGCTCCACACTCAGCGTAGGGCCAGGGCTTGACCTCATGACCCTGAGCTCATGACTTGAGCTGAAATTAAGAGTTAGATGTTCAACCAACTGAGCTACCTAGGCCCCCCCCCCCTCTAACATGAAGCCAGTTCTTGAACTTCATTTCAGTATGTCCTGGTAGTGCACAGGCGAACCAAACAAGAACTACATCAAAATAATACAATCAGTAATCAATACTAAGTAAGTATTTACTATGTGTTATACACCAGTCTAAAATACATTATAAGTATTAGCTCATGCTAATCCATAAAAATTCTCATTTTATTCAATCCTCACTACAACCACTTGAAGCAGATATTATTATTATCCCCCAACAATCAACCAAACTGCAAACTCAGAGAAATTACCCATCCAAGGTCAAAAAACTAATAGGTTTTGTAAGTAAGTTATAAATCTAGGAAATTAAAACCAATAGTTAGCTTTTTAATTTCTCATATGCTTTAGCCCCATTTTTTGGATGAAGAAATTTAGGCTCAAAAAGGTAAGAAAATTTTATGAAATAAAGCCACACGACTAGGAAACAGCTGTATCTGGATCCCAGATGAGGCAGACCACTGTGGATGCCAAGCTCTTAACGGCTATGCTAAACATATGAGGTTAGGCCTTTAATAAAAGGCAGATTATTGCAAGGCACGCTCTGCAGGCTGTCAGAATCCCGAGTCTGGATTATCAAAGTTACTGTAAAAGCTAGAGATAATTGGCAAGTAAGTGACAGAGCTATATCCACTAGGTTAAATGACCTACAAGCTGTGCTCAATCAAGGCACTGGGTCAGGGTCACTGCTTCACAGTTGCCTTTCCCTCTCCCTTACAATTCCATGGCATCTGCCATTTCAAACATGACATAGCCTCCTAATGTGTTCCTGCCTAGGTCCCACAGACCTCAGACCCTCCATCTGTACAGAGCAATCTCCAGAAGAAAAGATGAGACAGGACAGAAGAGGAAAATAGGCCCCTACCCAGCTACTTAATGGAAGTCAGTATTTTTGCCTTATTGTAGTTCATGATTTTCCCATCTATCCTGCCATCAGTACTTGAAAATAATTTGACAAGAGGCCTAGGGCCTTGAAGAACACATAGGAAAAACGTTTTCTGTGGTTTTGTAAGGAAGTTATAAATCTAGGAAATTAAAATTTCCCAAATTTGAACAATTTCTGGATTACTAGGACAAAAATCACCACCAAAATACTTTTTCAGACCCAAGGAGAAACTAAAATGAAACATTCTTATAAGATGTTAATAAAGTACAACAGCAGGGCGCCTGGGTGGTTCAGTGGGTTAAGTGTCTGACTCTTGATTTCGGCTCAGGTCATGATTTTGGCTCAGGTCATGATCTCACGATTTTTGTGATTGAGTCCCATGTTGGGCTCTATGCTGACAGTGTGGAACCTGCTTAAAATTCTCTCTCTTCCTCTCGGTCTCCTCCTTATGCTCTTTTGCAATCTTTCTCTCTCTCAAAATAAATAAACTTAAAAAAAAAACAAATAAACAAACAAACAGAACATATGGTACTAAAATGTAGCTTTTATGCAACACCTGAAAAACCAAGAGCTTTATTTTGTAGAGGACAAAGTCTCAATTTCCTCACTTAGCAAACACAGCTCCCCCAAGTCTGTGCACAGTGTGCCTCTCCAGGTTGAGCTCTTTCTCCTTTAAGTACACACTGCCGTGTCAGCTTTCAACCTCTGTCCTCCAGCCAGGTTATCTGAATCCCTGTGTATCTTCTGCCTTGTGGGTCTGAGGCCTGGACCCTCAGAATACAGGTTGCCTGATAGCATTACGCTGTACACAATTCTTCAGTATTCAACTCTAATATCAGGGCCTCCGTGAATGTTTAAAATTCACTTGTAACGCCAACATTAATACGTTGCTTTTCTCGCCATGTGTGGGGAAGCACAGAGTAAGAAAAAAACTTGACTTGCCTGATGTGCATGCTCCCATCTGTGGTCAAACAAAGTGACATTATGCCTTCTTGCTTCAGTTCTTATACTGTAAACAAGTGTCCTTTCAGTGGTACATTTAGGGCCATGTTGTTTGCATTTTTGTGCTTTTTGTTGGTGATTTCCCTCTTTACAACGGCCCCCAAGCATAGTGATGAAGTGCTTCATATTCCTCAGCAGAAAGAGGGTTTCATGTACCTTAGGGAGGAGGTGTATCACACAAGGTTGGATCAGGCATGATTTAGGGTACTGTTGGCTATACGTTCAATGTTAATGAATCAAGGATATTTATTAAATAAAGAATCTTTAAACAGAAACACATGAAACAAGATTGTATAAAGATGGGCTGGCAAAACTACTATGACCAGAGGCTCTCAGGAACCTAACTTCATATTTCCCCTAGGAACAATAGCTCAGTATTTACTAATTCAACATTCACTGAGGTTACTGTAGAACATAACAGAGTGAAAAATGGGAACAGCCTATATATCCGTCTGATGAATACTGTACAGTACCTATTAAAAAGGATGATGTGGGTTAGGGGTCAGCAAATTTTTTTTTGTAAAGGGCTAGGTAGCACATATTTTAGGCTTTGCGAACCATGTGTCACATTTTTTTGTTTCTTTGTTTTTACAACCCTTTAAAAATATAAAAGCCTGGGGCGCCTGGGTGGC